>NC_056744.1:671072645-671167645 GCF_019279795.1 Protopterus annectens
ATGTGAATACAAATATTTTGTCTGTTTCAGCACTGGACAATAATAGTAAGAGGAGTAGTAGTGGAGACAGAATGTCAAAATCCTAGAAATTTGTACATATGGAAATGCTTTGCTGAAATTTTAGCCATTTACAATGAAAAATGTCTGGTAACAGTTTGTGACATTTAAGAAGTGTAAGCCCAAAGGGCCAAGTTTACTGGGAACCTAATTTTGAACAAAAGCCTTACCCCTGGATTCTCAAAAGCTTGCACGGAGCTCAAGCAGGCAATATGTCTGCCGTGCGATCCAGGAACAGCCTGCAGGGGCGTGTATGAGCACTCCTGCACTAATCCTGCACGGACTAAGCCCTGGTATGCAAATCACCCCTTTTGCAGGAGAAATCTATGCAAATGAAGTGATTTTGCGATCCAGGAAGCTTGCAACAGTCCGTGCAGGACTAGTGCTATCTGCAGAAATGTACTCAGTTAATAACCAAGTACATTTCTGCAAAATCCAAAACAGAGCTATGACAGCTCCAAATAAAGGGAGCATGTCATGTAGTAAGCATGCCAATGACCAAGTATAAGGCCATTGGCATTGCAAACATAAAATAGAAATACAAAAATCAACTTTTATATTTTTTTAGCCGATCTCGGCTGTTTAAGCACAGGGCAGCACGCAAATGAGATCAGGGGGAAAATAGTAAAATAGACCTAAAATAAACAGTCTAACTGAAATCACTATTCTGGAAGTGAAAAGTGAAAAAAAAAAAGAAAAAAAAAAAAAAAAACGGAACTTTCTTTCAAATCAAAAAGCTTTTAAAAGTTTTAAGATTTTATTCTCCAAGTCACCGCACTGACAAAAATAAAAAAAAAAAAAAAAAAAGTAAGTGAGAACATGCGCTTTTTTTTTTTTCCACTTAGTAGTCGAACTTCGAATTGGAAGTGCGTTTTTTTTGCTTTGTTTTCCAGCTTGTTTCACTTTTCGGTTTTTTGACCCCGTGTTGGTGTGATGAAATCACTATTCTGCCATGCAAGTCAATGGCAGGCAGAAGACAACCTGGGCAGTGAGTAGTGGTTGTTAAGGGGGAAGGCTCAGTGTGAGACATTCATATTTGAGTGTTTATTTATGGATCCAGTAAATTTGTACAAAGTTATATTCATTCACTTCATGACTTTCGATATATAATAATGTTTGTATAATCATTCACCATATGATATCATGTTTTTTCAAGTTAGATTTTATTAAGTTAGATGTTTCATTCAATACGAAGTGCTCCATTTCAGAGTCCATGGTTAATTATTCATGATTTTGGTTCCTTATTGGACCATTTGAAATAGCGTTTGCCTATAAATACTGATGTTTAATTAATTAATGGATTGTTTTATTGATGTCTGATGAAGTCTGAGTTTTAGACGAAAAACACGTTGTTTCAATAAGCGTTTAACATTATATGTATTTTGGATTGTGCATCGTATTCATTAAACTTTTGGATTTATTCTGGGACTGGCCTCCTTTCAACAGTGCTTTAGTAGGTTATTGGTTGGTTTCGCACTGTTTCTTCTATTTTCGTGGTTATCAGTGTGAGACATGTAACTATGCATTAGCAGGCAATCCTATGCAAATTAGGGGAAGAATAGTGAATCCCAGTTTTCCCTAGTATGCGAGTCAGGTCCCAACAGTGTAAGGAATAGCTTGGTGCAAGCCTAGGAGTTACATGACATCATGGGGGTGTGTGTCAGGCATATACTGTAAGCAGATTGGAGCCCTGTGGCTCGGGTTTGCTCCTAGCTTAGCACAGCTAAGCTAGGGGGTGTGTCTAAACCTGCTTAGCACTCTTTACAAAGCCTAAGTGGGTGTTTTACAGGAAGAAAAAAAGAAGTTAAACCAGGAAATAGCAGCAGTGTGCACATTTGAGCACTCTGTGCGTTGCGCACATGGGCTTAAACAGGAAGGTAATGGGAAGGAAAAACAGCAGTAGGAAGCTAATCAAGGAGAACTAGCATAGCTGGCAGGTGAAATGTATCAGAAAAAGCCAATTACACAGGCAGCAGACCAGCCCAGCCCAGAACACTACTATAAACTATGCAAACACCTTCCCATCTGGTTTTTCCACACTCTACACCACCGGTGTAAACAAGTGGAGAACTTTTAACACTCAGTACAGCAAAATGATAGAGGCTGCAATTGCTATCAACAACAACTTGTGGAAGAGGCTGAGGGTGGTGAGGATATGAATACTGTCCACCAACCCACAGTGAGGAGACGGAAAAGAGTGTACAGACCCAGGGTAACCTACCAGGGGCTACATGAGCGGGAGATAGTGGAGCGCTATAGGATAGACAAGGACCACCTACAGCAAATTGTTGAGCTGTGCCGGCCACACCTCACACACACAACTAACAGAGGGGAACCCATCCCAGTGGATACCAAGGTATGTGTAGGCCTAAGAATATTAGCTACAGGTACTTTCCAAAGGCCACCTGGGGATATGATGGGGATTTCACAGGCATCAGCATCCAGGGTACTCCACCAGTTCCTGGATGCCATGTTAGCACATGTCAGTGAGCACATATATTTCTATAGACTGCATGCACATATGCATCAAAGCACCACCTGGTGAGTGGGGAAGGGTCTACATCAACCGCAAGGGCTTCCCCTCATTCAACTGCCAGGTCATGTGCAATGCCCAGGGCATAATAATGAATGTGTGTGCTGGCTGCCCTGGAAGCTTTCACTATTCCCACATCTGGCATCTGATGCAGCTGTACCAGAGATTTGCCAATGGGGACATCCCTGACAGTCACCTAGTGGGGGATGCTGGATATGCACTGGAGCCGTGGCTGATGACACCCATCAGAAATGCACACACACCCACACAAAAACTCCATAATGAGGCACATGCACAGACCAGAATTATAGTAGAGCATGTGTTTGGGATGCTCAAGTCATGGTTCCGGTGCCTAGACACATCTGGTGGAGCCTTGCAGTACTCACCAGCTACATGTACCCAAATTGTCCTTGTATGTGCCATGCTGCACAATTTGATTCTGCAGAAACAGCTGCTGCAGGAACAGCATGGGGCAGGGCCACACATCCCCCCACCATTGCCATGGCCTGCACAAGCACAGAGGGACTCAGAGGAGACACAACCTGAGCCTGTCCCAGTAGGCAGAAGGAGGCGTGCCCAGTATGCCCTGGCCTTGGCAAAGAGGCAATGCATAACACATACACTGACACAGGGGGGACCCAGGGAATAACACCTCTCTCTCTGACTCTCACATACAGTAAAAGGGATGCCAAACATTACACTACCTGTGCCTAACCATGTGTAGGAAGTGTACTATGTGCATCTGACATAGGCAGCCCTGCAGCACCACCCTCGATACTGAGACACCCACAAGGTAAGTGACTCATGCATGCCAGTCAGGGGAGGGGTCACATACCCAACAACAGTCACAGCCAGCAGGGCAGGTGCAGACAAACAAACAAAGGCTGTGCTATGGCCTCTGAATGAGGCCTATGGGTAACCTCCCCCCCAGGCCTACACAGACAGACTACAGCAGGTCAGGCAGTGGGATGTCAGTTCTGAAGGGTAGGAAGTCAGAAACTAATATGTAGGTAATTAAAAGCTAAGATCTGTAGTGCACTGGTATGCCTCTAGTCAGCAGATAGGTAAGACTACAGACTGAAATGGAGTACCCAACATACCAGTACAGTCCTAGTAAATGTGTACAAGTGTCAGGTGCACCCCCCCATCTGACATAGAAATGTAGCCACAGTCAGGTGTGCCCCCCAATCCTATGTAGAAACGTAGAACTAGTCAGGTGTGCCCCCCCCAGCCTATGTAGAAATGTTGTAACAGTCAGGTGTGCTTCCCCAGTCCTCTGTAGAAATATAGTAATAGTCAGGTGTTCCCCCACACAATCCTGTGTAGAAATGTAGAAATAGTCAGGTGTTCCCCCCATCCTATGCAGAAATGTAGTAACAGTCCATGCCAAACCGATATATACCCTGCAGAGACAGCATGCTACCTGCAGGTGTACAACACAAAGGTCAGCACAGCAGTACAAACTACCTGGACTTGATCCACACATTCAATACAGACGGCCATACTGGGCATGCCCACACACTTAGAGAAGCATGCCCACACACTTAGAGAAATGAAGGCAATGTCAGTCAACAACATACTGAAAGGTCATATTGGGCAGGCTCACACAAACACATGAAGGCCATGTCTGCAAACACCAGTGGACCAGACATATCTGGCAGCCACAGATGTTAGTGCAGACACTCCTCAGTATGCACCACTCATGCTTTGCACACGCAGTGGCTAGGACTACAGGCATATATGTAAGGACAACACACTATAATAAGCCAAAGGTAGACATACATAGATGTGTGGAAGAGGGTGACTGTGACAAGGAGCCATTCAGGCCTGTCCCACCCAGCACACAGCCAAAGGGCCACAACCACATGAGGGTCAGTTGTCACTCACTGCAGATACTAGCCACCAGTATCTGTCAGCATTACAGAGTATGTGGTGCATGTGCCAGCTGTGCAACATGACTGTTCAAGGAAGTAGTCATCTAGCAGCTGTATACACATACCTGTGAAATATGACCCAGGTTGTGCCCACATGTGGCATGTCAACCCCTAGATGAATGGGTTATGGCCCATGCACACACATTGCCCTCCCTATAGCCCCACTATGACAAGCCTGCTAAGGTCATCCACTGTGAAATACACCTTTGGGAGAGTTGTATCCCAGTAATTTCTGTGGTGCATCCCATAACTGAGTACTGCTGTAATGTGATAAACTAGTTAGGTAGGAGTTTTAACCCCAGCCTTGGCAACTGTGTGTGTCTGTCTGTGTAGAAAGCAATGCTTTTTAGGGTAGTCACACCCCCTACTATTTAAATGCTCTCCTTTGGTAAGGCTGCTGATGTCATCCACCTAGAAATACATCTCTGGGAAGGCTGTATCCCCGTAATATCCATAGCGTTTGCCATAGCTGTGTACTCCTGTAGTGTGATAGAATAGTTAGGTAGGAGTTCTAACCCCAGCCTTGGCAACTATGTGTGTCTGTCTGACTCTGTCAGTATAGAAAGCAATGCTTTTTAGGGTAGTCACACCCCCTACAATTTAAATGTTCTACACTGGTAAGGCTGCTGATGTCATTCACCTAGAAATACACCTCTGAGAAGGTTGTTCCCCAGTAATCTCCATGGTGCATCCCATAAGTGCATACTACTGAAGTGTGATAAATGAATTAGGTAGGTGTTTTAATCCCAGACTTGGTAAGTGTGTGTGTGTCTGTATGACCCTGTGTGTGTAGAGAGCAATGCATTTTAGGGTAGACACACTTCATACAATTCGTATGCTCTACATTGGCAAGTCTGCTGATGTCATCCATCTACAAATACACCTCTGGGAAGGATGTAGCCCAGTAATCTCTGTAGCGCATGCCATAACTGCGTACTGTTGTAATGTGATATAGACCTCTATTAGGGTTCTATACCCACACATGTTGGTTGTGGATCTATTGTGTGTGTTTCAATGTCTGTGTAGGGAGCAATGCATTTTAGGCTAGTCACACTCAGTACATGCCAAATGCCCTACTTTGGCAATCCTGCCGATGTCATTCATTGTGAAATACACCTTTGGGGAAGGAGTTCTCCAGTAATCCCTGTGGTGTGTCCTATAACAGCTTCATGCTGTAGTATGATATAGACTTCTGTTAGGGGTTCTATACCCACACATGGTGGTTGTGGGTGTTCCAATGTCTCTGTAGGGAGCAATGCATTTTAGGCTAGTCCCACTCAGTACATGTTAAATGCCCTACTTTGGCAATCCTGCCGATGTCATTCATTGTGAAATACACCTTTGGAGAAAGTGTGCTCCAGTAATCCCTGTGGTGTGTCTTATAACAGCTCCATGCTGTAGTGTAATATAGACCTCTGTTAGGGGTTCTATACCCACACATGTTGGTTGTTTGTGATGTCCTTCAAGAATGCAACTGCAGTCATAACATGTGGGTTGTCCTGCCTCAGGCAGCCCTCGGTCGGCCGGATTCCAAAGTCTGGGTCCTGATGTCGCATTTCTCTCCGACGTCAGAGCGGCTGGAGTACATAAGCATCAGCCGACGCCATTTTCTTCAGTCTTTCTTGCCGCGCTGTGCCCGAAGCAGAAGCAGTTCGCAAGTGCCGGTCGGTCAGCTCCTGTATTCTATGATACCGAAGTCATCAAAAAAGCTAAGTACCCCATTGGGGACCTTTTCTTGCCTCAGCCGATGTCAGAAATTACTGAAAAAGTTAACAATTGTCTTTTTTGTGGTAAACAAATACCTCATAAGGATTTCCACTCTTACTGCCTCCCTTGCCTGGGCCCAGACCACGACGTCTCGGCCTGTGTAGCCTGTGCTCTCTTCAACAAGCGCACTCTCAGGCGCCAGGCGGAGTTCGCTGAAGATTTTTTCAGTGATAAATTTGCTTACACCATGCTGTCGGATCTTCCGACATCGCAAACTTCCAAAAAGCGAAAAGACCGGGACCGACATCCTCGGCCCGCGTCTACCACCGACTCCACGCCAAAACCTAGCGCGAGTGCTCCAGTTCCCTCTGAGACGGTCTCTCCACCGCTCCGAACCGAAGACACCACATTACCGACGACTCCGATTCCAGATATTACTCTGACGCCAGTTATAGACTTTCCTCCGGATACCGAAACCGAGGAAATGCCCGAGACCATTGCTGTAGACAAGGTCACTCCTGCACGTGGAGCTGCCAGGCCTCCTATGGCCATGTCTATTAAGGCCTACACTAGGGCTAAGGCAGCCAGCAAAACAAAGCATATTGCTTCCAAATCCTTACCTCAGCCGACTCCGGAGACACAAATTATGTCCATGGCTGCTGATTTAATTTCCATGATCAGAGGTTCACAGGCCCATCCTGAGAGAGCATCCCAGCCTCCTCCTGATAAAGGACCGGGTTGAACCCTCTGACCCTTCTCCTTCAGATGAAGACTCTGAGGGCTCTGTCCACTCTGATAGCCAGGAAGAGCTCTTCCAGACCTATGAGGACTCGGATGCAGAAGATTCCATACCTTGGCCTCCCCTCCTGAGGATATTTCTTTTGGGGAAGTTCTGCACACCATGAGGGAACATTTCAAGTGGCAGGGTCAGGAATATTCTGATTCTAGGAAACGCCTTAGGACTTTCCTTAAGAAGCCTCAGCACAGGCCCTTAGCTATTCCTCCTGTACTTGATGTTCTGGATGATTTGTATTCTGATTCTAGTGCTACCCTGATTCTCTTCCTCCTGCTCCAGCCAAGCCAGACAGGTATTACAGGGTCCCAGAAACTCATTCCCATTTATTCAGGGCCCATACTGCTGATTTGGAAACTATTTCACAGGGGCCTAAAGGAATTTCAGCCTCCACCTCAAAAATCCTTTGCCCTCCAACAGGAAGCAAGGTCATTAGAGATGGGGTAAAAGGTTTACACATCCACTACCTTATCTATGAGAGCTTTAAATTGCCTTTTCATATGTTCCAATATCAGGATTATCTCTTAGAAGATTTACAAAAACATTAGCTTCTCCTGATCCTTTAGACAGGAAGACTTTGCAGGAAGCTGTACATAACACTCAGCAAGTAAGCAATCACTTCCTGCAGTGTGGATATGATGCACTGGAAGCTTCATGTAGGGCAGCTATGACAGGGGCAGTGATGCGTAGACATGCTTGGTTAAAGATCAACCTCTACCAGATCATGTAAAAGCAAAACTTCTGGATGCACCTTTGGAAAAGAACAAGCTTTTGGTGCAAATGCTAAGGATGTGTTAAAGACCATCGAAGAAAAAGCAAAATCAGTTCAGACTGTGAAAGATTTCCTCCAGGTTCAACCCCATAGATTCAGTAGGAATTGGCCTTCAAAAACTGGTCCTTTCCTAACCCAGAAAAGTTTCAAAGGGGTAAGAACAGGCGTGGCGAGGAAGAGGCCAATACAGAGGCCCTTACAGGGGCGACAATAGCAGCCAGGAAACCAAAGAAGTGACGGGGGTTTCACCTGCCCAACAACCACAAACTCAATGACTTTCCTCTACTGCCTACCAGGGAACAACTAGAAGCTCCCTTGGAAATTATCTCTGTTTGCAGAAAACTGGCACAGACTGACAAAGGACAAATGGATTTTGGACATTATAGACCGAGGTACAGGTTTCATTTTCATACCTTACCAAGAAAACAAGGCATGCCAAATCTACCACAACATCAAAGGGCAGAGGCTATCAAGCAAATCACTCTGCTGACTCGAATGAAAGCAATAGAAAGAGTTCCACAACAAGAACAAGAACAGGGGTTTTACTCAAGACTGTTCCTTGTTCCAAGAAAAGAATCTCAGTGGAGACCAATACTGGACTTGTCCGCATTAAACACCTTTCTCATAGTACCAAAGTTCAAAATGCTGACTCTACAGCAACTCCTTCCCATGCTGGGCAAGGAGTCGTGGCTGATTACTCTGGACCTCAAGGAGGCATACCTGCATGTCCCCATCAGACACTGCTGCAGAAGATACCTCAGATTTCTTGCAGGGCCAGAGCATTATCAATTCTCAGCATTGCCATTTGGCTTATCTACTGCACCCAGAGTATTTACAAAATGCTTGGCTTCAGTAATTGCTCATTGCAGGCTCCAGGGTATACAAATTTACCCGTACCTGGACGACTGCCTCATACAAGCGGACGACAAATTGATGTTGACAAAAAACCTGGATTATGTCATACGATTACTTCAAGCTCTGGAATACACAGTCAACTTTCAAAAGTCAAGACTGCAGCCATCCCAGCAAATAATCTTCTTAGGAGCCAAACTAGACACAGCTTCTCAGATGGCTTACCTGACAGAAGACAAGCAAGAGAAGTTAACTCAATACTTCAAAGGTTTAGCAAAACTCACCCAGATGACTGCAAGGAGATTCCTACAGGCCCTGGGTTACATGGCATCCTGCATTCTACTGGTTCCATTAGCAAAACTACACATGAGAAAGCTTCAATGGTACCTAAAAAGCATTTGGTCTCAACACAGCAACAACTTGGAGACAATCATACCACTCATTCCATGCCTACAAAAGGAATTCCTATGGTGGGCCTCGGTGAGCCAGGAAAACACAGATATGTCATTCAAAAACCCACAGATAACACAGACCATGACTACATCCGCCTCAGACCTTGGATGGGGGGCGCACATGGAAGGCAGGTGTATACAAGGACAATGGTCTCCCAAGGAAACACATCTGCATATAAACCAAAAGGAAATGCTGGCAGTAATGCATGCTATCGAGGCTTTTCAACACCAACTCCAGCAAGGCCATTTAATGATATGGACAGACAACACCACTGTGATGTGGTACATAAACAAGCAGGGGGGCACCCACTCTTACCCCCTTTGCAGACTGACAATGCAGCTTTGGGAGAAATCACTGAGTCTAAACATCCAGTTACAATCCCAGTTTGTTCCAGGAAAAGACAATGTGTTGGCGGACAGCTTAAGCAGGAATTTCACAGATCCACACGAGTGGAGGTTACATCCGAAGGCTTTCAGACAACTCACGTTGACATGGGGCAAGCCAGAAGTGGACCTATTTGCCTCTCACCTCAATCATCTTCTACCAAAATTTTGCACAAGGACATACCATCCAAAGGCTTGGAAAATAGATGCCCTTTCATTCAACTGGAACTCCCTAGCAATCTATGCATTCCCACCTCTGCCACTGATGACCTCAGTATTACTAAAGATCAAAGCAGAGAAGCCCAAGGGAATCATAATAGCTCCGGATTGGCCAAGACAACACTGGTACCCACTACTACGGAGCATATGTCACACCAGGAGGTGGGCCCTCCCTCAGTGGCCTCTACTTTTGACTCAACACAATTTCGAAACACTGCATCCAAACCTTCAGACACTGCAGCTAACAGCCTGGGAGATCCCATAAATAACTTCAGCTTATCTCTCTCCAAGGAAGTTTAGCGGATACTAACAGAGGCTCAAAGACCATCCACCAGAAAGGTTTACTTAGCAAAGTGGAAAAGATTCAGCAATTGGAATACCAGCAAGGGACATGATGCATCATTACTGAACATCCCACTCATCTTGGAATATTTGGCAGATATGTTGCAGAGCGGCCTCTCATATTCTTCAATAAAGATACATGCATCTGCTATTTCAGCCAGATACAACACTGATCCTCCTGTTTTCTCACCCTTACTAAGACAATTCCTCAGGGAATCAAGAACATTAAGCCACCAAGAAAGGCCCCAGTGCCAGCCTGGGACCTCAATTTTGTCTTAGAAAAACTGACTCTACCTCCTTTTGAGCCAGCAGCTTCAGTTGACTTGCAATTTCTCTCATGGAAAACAGCTTTCCTGTTGGCAATTACATCAGCAAGAAGGGTTTCGGAGCTACAGGCCCTAATGGCAATACCACCCTTTATTATTTTCCACAGAGACAGGGTTTCATTAAGGACCAACCCTACTTTTATGCCAAAGGTGGTATCTAGGGTTTCTCTAAATCAAGCCATTCATCTGCCTGCTTTCTTCCCCAATCCTGAGAATAAGGGGAAAGACTTTGCATACCTTGGACATTCATAGACAACTGATACTACCTGGACAGAACCAAGGCCAGTAGGAAGTCTGAACAGCTTTTTGTAGCTTACGCACCTGCAGTCCAAGGAAAAGCAATTTCAAAACAGACTGTTTCTAAATGGATTGGACATTGCATCAGATTCTGTTATTCCTTTCATGGGAAGACTGTTCCAGCCTATGTCAGACCACATTCCACCAGAGCTACAGCCACCTCTACAGCATTTTTAAGAGGGGTGCCTACAAAGGACATTCTAGAAGCTGCTACATGGAGCTCCATGCATACATTCTCCAAACACTACAATCTCCCTCTATATTCCAGATCCAGAGCAGGCTTTGCTTCGGCAGTCCTGCAGGGTTTGATTGCCTCACCATCTCTCTCCTAGAGCATACCTCCTCCCCCAGCTAAGCTATGGTATTCTACCCACATGTTATGACTGCAGTTGCATTCTTGAAGGACATAGTACAGTTTTGTACCTACCATAAATGTAGATGTCCGATAGACATGCAACTGCAGTCGGGTTTTCCCTCCCTCCATACCCCTCTATGCCTAGGGTCCACTCCTATCCCCCTTATTCTTAGCTGGGGATATCTGTTATGGTGTATTTGTTTTATTGCTCATGTATTTCTTTGGAATCCTGTTTTTTGTCTTCCAATTTGATTACAGCCTTCCTTGGAGGGCACCTGGCATCTGGGGCAAGAAACACTGAAGAGAATGGCGTCGGCTGATGCTTATGTACTACAGCTGCTCTGACGTCGGAGAGAAATGCGACATCAGCCGACGTTGGACCCAGACTTTGGAATCCGGCTGACCGAGGGCTGCCTGAGGCAGGACAACCCACATGTTATGACTGCAGTTGCATATCTATCGGACATCTACATTTATGGTAGGTACAAAACTGTACTTTTCAATGTCTATGTAGGGAGAAATGCATTTTAGGCTAGTCACACTCAGTACATTTCAAATGACTTACTTTGGCAATCCTGCTGTCAACCAATGTGATATACACCTTTGGGGAAGGATTACTCCAGTAATCTCTGTGGCACATACTATAACTGCTTAGTGCTTTAGTGTAATAAACTAGCTAGGTAGAGATTCTACTCCCAGACATGACAGCTGTATGTGTGTGTGGAACCCATATCATGTGTGTAATGTGACACCTGGGCCCAATGTGCAGTGGGTTTTGTAAATTTCTTATATGGTGGCCCTAGCATATATCACAATGTCCACTGTACAGGGATAACAGTTGTGAACTAGCTGAGAGGCTGGGGTGTAAATCCATATCCGTGCATGTGACACCAAGGCCAGGCAATCACAGTTAGTAACCCCAGTATTACCCAGAGCACACTCTCAACACATGTCTCATACACACACACACACACACACACACACACACACACACACACATGCCGAGGCAACAGCCAATATGTGTGTAGGATACTGCATATTGGTAACTGATAGTAACTATGGAGTGAATGCAGTGGCCTACAGAGGGCATTGCACCTGTCCATCTGTCCAATAGGCATATACATGCAGATAGTGCACCTTCCCTATGTTCCCCACTGGACACCTGCAACACATGTGGTGCCATCACATGTGACCCACAAAGGACATACCATGCCTGAAAACATGTCCTCTATGGACAGATGCCACTGACACCAGGGAATGTCATTAGCATGCTATCAATGTAGGTGCAGGGGTAACCTGTTGTCCATTACCAGTTCCTGCCACAGGTGGCCAAGACTGGCACATCTGATGATAATCTGTATGCACAATATGGGCCCGACACCCCAGGTACAGTTCCACATGTCACTGTACATGCATGTGGGAGGTGTGCACATCCCAGACACTGTCCATGTCATGGACTAAGGAACATATACATGGCAAGCGATGCACAGCCTTGGCCACACTCAGTAGTCACCCAGGTGAGTGGATGGTGGATACAGTACCCACCTGTGTGGGCAAATGCAGAAACCACAGCCCTGAGCCACAATGCAGACCATTGTCATGTGGCCTGATGCCAAGGTATACCCATCACCTAGCCTTGTATAGCCATCTGGCACAGTCGACCACCACATACCCATGAAGAAATGCACCCATGCATGTTAGTACTGGCACCCTGTGTGTTTGTGTGTGTGTTGTATGATGCATATGATCACATCCACACTCACTGCAACCCCCAGTGGCACACTGAAGCATGCTGTCTGATGCCAGACACCTCCCCTTACCTTTTGCCCATATAACCTCCATATGACCCATGTGGTGCAAGTGATACCTGCAAAGTAATGTGTTGTGGCAATCTCACTAGTGATGAGCTGTATCCCTGGCCCTGCCAATTGTGTCAGTGTGTGTGCATCCCTGTGAGAGTGTGGCTGTGTTGATGCTGGCACCTGTTCATGCGGACAGGCACGTATACTTCACCTACCGTATAGTTACCATATCCTTGTTGCAGCTATCACTCACCATCACATATATGTTCTGAGGACTTCACAACAGGTAACCTATGTGATGCATCCAATAACTGTATAGGATTGTGATAGCACTACATAGTCATCAGGGATTTGATACCCTGTACTGGTAGGTGTGTGACACAAACATGCTTAGGTTTTACTCTCCCACCCCTCCCTGACTTGTCAATGCCTCTGTCTGCCTCTCTCACTCCCTCACTGGTGGATGTGGAGACATACACCTGCTTTTCTTAGGCAGCAGCATGTGTATTTTAAGTGATGCTCATGATCAGCTGATGGCCTCTGCATGAATTGCAGCCCTCCCCTAGCTGATTGCATGTGGAACAGCTGTGGTAACATTCCCCATAGCCAATTGCATGGAAACACACTCCAGTATCTAGGAACAGCATGTTGGTGTTGGCCCTTTTCATTCACTGTGAGCAGGAACTAGATCTGTTGTTTGGCAAACAGCATCTCAGATGGATTGGGGATTCACCTCTAACAACATACACTGTGGAAACAGGGCAACACACAGGAGGGGGATGTGCCTGACCTGACTACAGACTGTAAGTGCTGCTGTACTGCATTTGGAGTAATGTTGGTTTAACAGTGTGTGTGTGGATATGGCTGTCCTACATGTTTTAATACCTGCCATGTCAGTTCTATGTTTATGAGGAATGCCCATCTGTAGGGTCATCTGCAGACTGGGCAGTGTGTTGTGCCTTTGGTTTCATGTGTTACTCACAGAGCATCTATCTGTGAACTGCAGAAGGTAGTGTGAGGATTGCAGTCTGTAGATGGTGTAAGCCGTGACAGTTACTCACCTCATATCCCTTATAGGATGTATGTTGCAACAAACCCTGTTACAACAGTAATTGTATGAGGATGTTCTTCGTGTTTCACTTTTTCAGTCATTACATTTGGGTAATCTGCTGGCAGGTTGCCCTCAGTCGGCCTGAATTCTAAAGTCTTGGGTCCTGCGTCGGTTGCTGTCTTCTCTTCCATGATGTCAGGTCGTCAGGGGTATAAAACATGCAGCCGACACCATTTTCTTCAGTCTTTCTTGTCACGCGGTGCCTGAAGCAGAAGCATTTTGCAAGTACCGGTCGGCCGACTACTGAAATATTTGAGTTTGAGTTTCAGAACCGAAGTCTTCACTAAAGCTAAGTACCCCGTTGGGGAAACTTTTTTCTTGCTTTTTACCGATGTCAGAAAAAGTTAATAATTGTATTACTTGTGGGAAGCAAATACCTCATAAGGATTTCCATTTATACTGTATTCCTTGCCTAGGCCCTGATCACAACATGCCTGGCTGTCGATTTTGTGCTAGATTTAACCAACGCACTATTAAGCGTCGGTATATTTTTGCATCAAAGTATTTTGGAAACAGATTTAACTACCCAGAAATGTCATTGGATAGCAATCCGACTACCGGAGTATATAAAAAACGCAAAGAAAAGGACAGAGAAAGGCAGTTGAGATCCAAAACCGACGATGAAGCTTCTCCTAAGCCAGTCGCCGGTTCACCGGTACTCAGTGAGGTGCTTTCGCAAACCCTGATGCCCGCTACCTTCGAGTCGCAGGCCTCTACTGACAACCATGTGGAGTCCGGCATGCCGCAAGATACTCAAGGTATTGGACTGATGGATGTATCTCCCTCAGATGGGTCTGGAGCCACTGAGCAGGCTCCGGCTTCTGAGGGTGTATTCAGACCTCAACATTTGTATATCAAACTGACGACAGCTGCAAAACCAGACAAAAGCAACTTCTAAAACTAAAAAAACGACTCATGAGCCATGTGCACAGGCCTCTATGCCTAAAAAACAGATGATCAAAATGGCTGAAGACCTTATTACCTTGCTCAGGGGTACCCATCCCCCTCCAGATAAGAGGCCTAGGCAAGACACTGATTATGAATCTTCAGATCAGGTTTCTATTTCTTCTGATTCCTCTTCTGATCAGGAATTATCTCTACCTCCCTATGAGGATTCTGATGCTGAGGAGTCTATTCCATCTGCATCTCCTCCTGAGGATTATTCATTTGGAGAAACCTTGCATACTTTGAGGGAACATTTTCACTGGGAGAGTCAAGACTTCTCAGAATCAAAAAAGAGGTTCAGGGATTTCCTTTTTCTCCCTCAGCACAAGCCTTTAGCCATTCCCCCTGTTTTAGACATTGTGGATGATGTGTTTTTGGAGTCAAGCTTGACCTCTGACTCCTTACCTCCAGCTCCCAGTAAGCCTGGCAGATATTACAGGCTCCCTGACTCACATAAATTTTTATTTAGAAACCCTGCTGCTGATCCTGAAATTATTTCACAGAGTCCAAAGGGAGTTAAGGCCTCAACAGCAAAAAATCCTACCCCCTCTGACAGAGATTCAAGGCACTAGACAGATGGGGAAAAAAGGTTTATACATCTGCAACCTTGGCAGTCAGGGCCTTAAACTGTCAATTTCATATGCTTAAGTACCAACAATATGTATATGTTATGGGATTGCTGAAACAGAAAATGATGTTGATTTCAGAATGTGCAGAAAATAAAGAATTGCAGGAATTATTGCATGCAGCTGAACAAGTTGGAAAGCATACTTTGCAATGTGGTTTTGATTCCTTAGAGGCCTCCTGCAGGGCCGCAGTTACTGGATCTGTGATTAGGAGGCATGCCTGGTTAAAGGAACAAAATTTGCCTGATCATGTTAAAGCTAAATTGCTAGATGCACCTTTACAGCATGATTCTCTGTTTGGTATTAAGGCAGAACAGGTTTTAAAGAAAATGGAAGACAAAGCTAAGTCTATGCAAACTGTCAAAGACTTCCTACAAGTGCAGCCACCAAGATTCAGTAGACACTGGCCTACAAAAAATTGGTCCTTTCCTGTGTCAGACAGCTCAAATGGGCAAATCCAGATGCCCTAAGGGTTCCAGCTACCAGGTGCAAAATTCATACAGGTCAAAGCAATGGGGCGCTTCCACCTCCAAATCTGGGGGAGATAAAGTGCAAACCTACAGAAAGCAATCCCAATGACTTCCCTCTGCCTACACCAAGCACTTATCTTTTGGCAGCACCCATAGGGGGAAAATTAGCACTTTTTGCTCAAAGATGGCAGTTAATAACCCAGGACAAGTGGGTACTAAACATCGTATCACAGGGATACAGATTCTATTTCCACACTCTGCCAATGGCATATGGTTGGCCAGATCTGCCAATAAATCAATGGGCAGAGGCACAGAAACAGGTTACGTCCCTCATGCATATGGCGGCCATTGAGTCAGTACCAGAAAAGGAAAAAGGACAAGGTTTTTACTCAAGACTGTTCTTGGTACCCAGAAAGGACAAGGCCTGGCGGCCAATACTGGATTTTTCGATTTTGAACACATACCTGGACATTCCAAAATTCATAATGCTGACTGCAGCAGCTTCTGCCCATGCTGGGCAAGAATGCTTGGCTGGTGACTTTAGACCTAAAAGAGGCATACCTGCATGTCCCTGTAAGACAATTGTGCAGAAGATACCTCAGATTCAAGGCTGGCTTAATGCATTACCAATTCTCTGTGCTGCCCTTTGGCTTATCTACTGCGCCCAGGGTCTTTACAAAGTGACTGGCACCAGTAATTGCATTTTGCAGACAAAGAAGTATACAAATTTATCCTTACTTGGATGACTGCCTCATTCAAGCAGAGAACAAGGACACTCTTCTTCAACACCTGGCGCTTGTGAAAAGGCTTCTAACGTGCCTAGGGTACACAATAAATGAAAAGAAATCTCAAGTGGTACCCTCTCAAAAGATAACATTCCTGGGTGCAAGCTTGGATGCATCTGCCCAGATGGCTTACCTCACGCCAGACAAGCAAAGGCAACTGACTGCTTACTTTAAACTGATGGCAACAAAAACCCAGTCTTCTGCAAGGCGAATTCTGCAGGCTCTGAGCTTCATGGCATCCTGCATCCTACTAATTCCATATGCAAGACTGCATATGAGGAAACTTCAATGGTACCTAAAATGTTTATGGAGTTAACATTCACACAGTCTGGAAACAATGATTCCTCTCATTCCATGCCTGCAAGAGGAGTTTCTATGGTGGGCAAAGGCATGTCACCAAAACATGGGACTGCCCTTCACACTACCCCCTGCCAGCCAAACCTTAACAACAGACGCATCAGATTATGCCTGGGAGGCCCACATGGCAGGAAGATGCATTCAGGGCTTATGGACACCAAAACAAATGCATCTACATATCAACCAGAAAGAGATGCTAGCTGTTCAAAATGCCCTAACAGCCTTCAAGGACTTACTTCATCCAGGACAATTACTGATAAATACAGACAACACCACAGTCATGTGGTATATAAACAAGCAAGGGGACACACACTCACACCTCCTTTGCAGATTAGCCATGGCACTGTGGGACACAGCTTTGACCTACCAAATACATCTTCAAGCTCAATTCCTGCCAGGAAAACAAAACTCTCTGGCAGATGATTTAAGCAGAAACCTTATGGATCCTCACGAGTGAAAACTAAATCCACAAGTCTTCAGCATGATAACAGAGAAATGGGGGAGCCCAGACATCGATCTATTTGCCTCTCCTCAAAATTATCAATTAAAAAGATACTGCACAAGGACTTATCATAGACAAGCATGGAAAGTGGACGCCCTATCCTTCAGTTGGAAAAACCTATCAGTTTATGCCTTTCCTCCTCTCCCTCTTCTACCCAAGGTCCTCTTAAAAGTCAGACAAGAGAAGCCAAAGATTATATTAATTGTCCCAGACTGGCCCTGCCAATACTGGCACCCAATCCTAAGGAACTTGGCTCAATAGCCATCTTGGACCTTGCCTCAAAGACCACAACTACTGTCCCAGCAAAACAGTCAAATCCTGCACAATTAACTACAGACTCTGAACCTGGCAGCATGGCTAATCATGTAGTCATACAAACAACTCCTCTCGGTAAAGCTGTGATGGATGTCATTTTGGAAGCCAGAAGGCCTAGTACTAGAAAATCTTATGCTGACAAATGGAAGAGATTCTGTGCTTGGAATCAAGCACAAGGAACTGATACAGGAGAACCAAATATTCCTCAGATATTACAATACTTAACTGAGATGCTTGCCAAAGGCCTATCTTTTCTCATCAATCAAAATCCATGCCTCTGCCATTTTGGCTCATTACAATACAGAGCCACCAATCTTTTGTCATCCTTTACTAAAGCAGTATCTTAGAGGAGCAAAAAATGTAAGGCCTCCTAGAAGGTCACCATTACCTGCATGGGACCTCAATTATGTGTTGGAAAAACTCACCCTGCCTCCATTTGAACCAGCTGCTACTGCTGATCTAAAGTTCTTATCACGGAAAACGGCTCTGCTACTAGCAATTACTTCAGCAAGAAGAGTTTCAGAGCTACAGGCCTTCATGGCTGTAGAGCCTTTTATCATAATTTACCCAGACAGGGTGTCTCTGAGGACAAATCCTACTTTTGTGCCTAAGGTGATTTCCAGTGTGGCTCTTAACCAAACAATTCATCTGCCAACTTTTTATCCAAATCTGCAGAACAATGGGGAGAGAATTCTGCATTCCCTGGAGGTACACAGACAGCTAAGATTCTACTTGAGCAGGACAAAAGCTCTCAGAAAAACTGAACAATTACTAGTGTCAAATGCTGCAGGATCAGAAGGAAAGGCTATTTCAAAGCAGACAGTTTCAAAGTGGATAAGCCACTGCATCCGTTTCTGCTACTTACATCATGGTAAACCTATGCCCAAGGTCATTAGGTCTCATTCCACCAGAGCTGCAGATACTTCAGCAGCCTTTCTCAGAGGAGTACCAACCAAAGACATTCTAGAGGCTGCTATGTGGCGTTCTGTTCACACCTTTACAAAGCATCACCATTTGCCTCTCTACTCTAAGCCCAGGGCAGGCTTTGCCACTGCAATTATGCAGGGCCTTATAGCCGCACCTAATGCTGTTTAGCTCCAGCCCCCCAACCACAGCTTTGGGATTCTACCCAAATGTAATGACTGCAACAGTGAAACATGAAGAACATAGTACAGTTGTGTACACTTACCATAAATGTACATATTCGATTGTATTCACTGTTGCAGTCCAGGTTACCCTCCCACCATCCCCCTGTCATTCTGAAGTTTATCTTTCCTTCTCTATCTTCTACAACCTATGTGGTGTATTTGCTTGTAGATGAAGGTAAAGCTTATATTGGCATGTATATATATATATAATTTTGCTACTTTTTTGGGGGCACCTGACATTGGGGGCAAGAAAAACTAAAGAAAATAGTGTCGGCTGCATGTTTTATACCCCTGACAACCTGACAACATAGAAGAGAAGACAGCAACCGATGCAGGACACAAGACTTTGGAATTTGGGCCGACTGAGGGCAACCTACCAGCAGATTACCCAAATGTAATGACTGCAACAGTGAATACACTCGAACATCTACATTTATGGTAAGTGTACACAACTGTACTTTATTACAGCAACATGTCAATATTGGTCTGTGTATGTGCTTCCAGCCACAACTCTGTCAACCTTTGTGTATATGTCATGCATTAAGAGGTGCATATGTCCTGTACACCATCATTAGTGTCATCATATATGATAAGCCAGTGAGATATCAGACTGCTACACATGTTATGTACAGTAGGGGGTATATCTGATGACATGACCTGGACATTCTGCATTTGTTTGTACAGTACTGAGGTCTGTGTACTTATGGCAAATGCCGACAGTGTGTGTATTGTTAATATGTACCTTGGCCTGTGTACAGACTGTGGTAGATGTCATTGTCCTAGGTCCCATCCTATCAGATGTTACATGCTGCTCCACTATATGTTACCATATTGGCTTACATGTTTGTAGGGCAATACACACATATGTCCCATACCACAGACAGCCATCAGACCACACTGTGTAGTGGCCCAGTATATGTAGGGTTAGTGTGTGAATGGCACATATGAGGGTGGTGTTGAACAGATAGTCCATATACTGTAATATTATGCTAGCTTACCATATGTTGCTGTGGCTGTGTTCACATTGGTTGTGGTTATGCATTTTCACACAGGTGTAGCTTAACCTGTGCTCTGACATGCCTGTAGAGCCTGCTATATATGCAGGTACATGTGCATTCCCCCATAGGAGATATAGGCCAGTGTTGAGCCAGTCTGCCTGTAGCCTGCACAGTGGTTTGTTACATGCCTAGCAGCTTAGTGTACTTACCCAGCGAGGCGTCATGTCCAGATACTTTCCAGATGTACTGCTGCGGGGCCTCCCTTAACAGTCATGTATGTCAGACAGAGCAGTGGGATGCTGTACAGATGTATGTCAATATCTAGTGGGTAGTATGTGGCCACCATGGCACTTGTACCAGCAGTTATTATGTGTCAGGACAGATGGAGGTGTGTGAATGCATAACCTCGGGGGGCGAATGCATACCAGCCGTTATGTGTTGTGCCCATCTACATGGCTGTTACCATCCATATTGTCAGGCTTGGTCCACATGTTCTGCACTAAGGGGTTCTGTGTATACCTCTGGACTGTACAGAGTGTGTCGGAATGTCCACATCTGTTGGACAATATCTCTGCTGTAGTCCACAGGAGCATTACTTGCTTGCAGCAGTACTGTACTATGATGTCCTTAGGATGTCTGTCAGTAGCCAATGGCGCACATGTGAAAAGCAGATGTGACCTCCCACACACACCATGTCTGTGAAGACAATCCCTATTACAGTAGCAATAGTCTGCTAATATACCTGCTATACATGCCTGGCATCCCCTTGCACTACAAAGGTGGGACTATGGGGGCTGAGGTAAGGCTACACCCCATGTTCAGGACATATGGTGAATATATATGTACATATGATTATCCAGATATCTAAATAGATAATTACACATATACATATTGACATATATAGATGGGTGTGTATATGTACAGAGATATGCATATACACACCCAGATATATACATATACAGAACAGTATATGTCTACACATATACAGATAGAGATACATATGCACATATACGTATACTACGCTGCCATGCCTGCCAGCAGTCCACTGCTGTTATATCCCCCATACACACGGTGGGGCTGGGGCCATGTATGTTTGCGCTTCACCTACACAATACATGTGTGCCCATAATCACAACCGCAGGTAAAAGCTGCACTCTCTAAAGCCAAAAACACAGCATCCATGGGACTGGACAACATACCAGGCTGCGTTTTACATGAACTTCAGAATGAACTGGCTCCCCACTTAAGCACCATGTTCAATAATAGCCTTGCATCAGGCTTTGTGCCCACTGAATGGTGCACAGCAATAGTTATCCCACTCCACAAAGGGGGAGCCACCACTGATCCTGGGAACTATCGACCTATTAGCCTGACAAGCCTGGTCTGCAAGGCCATGGAACGTATCATCATGGAACTCATAAACAAAGACATTGGTAACATCCAAACTCTGAATCCCACCCAGTTTGGGTTTGTGAAAGGCAGATCATGCCTGCTGAACTTGATCGACTTCTTTGAGGCAGTCACCAAAGCCGTAGATGAGGGTATCTTGACCTCGTCAAGGCTTTTGACACCATCCTCCATTCTGGAATTATAGCTAAACTCACTGAACTAGGTATAAATCCCTACATCAGAAGATGGGTTGCCAAATGGCTCACTGACAGAACCCACACTGTAAAAGTTGCAGACTCCAAATCTGACCTCAAAGCAGTGACAAGTGGAATACCACAGGGTTCCGTCCTGGGACCTCTCCTGTTTAGTATCTACTTCTCCGAAATACAGGCTAACACAGAAGGCCTCTGGCTAATGAAGTTTGCAGATGACTGCAAACTAGGAGCCATAGTCAAGTCCCCAAATGATGTGGTCATCCTACAGAAGGGCCTCGCTGAGACAGATGCCTGGTGTCAGAGCCATATCCTCAAGCTCAATGCCAAAAAGTGCAGTGTCATCCCCTTTGGTTAAAAACTCTGTACCCATGAACTACCACATAGGCAGCAATCTGCTTAACACCGAATGTGTAATAAGAGACCTTGGGACCCAAGGGACAGTAGTCTCTCCTTTGATAGACACATTGCCACAGTAGTCAGGAAGTCCTTCTACGTGGCACACATCATAAAAGGGTCCTCATTAGGAAAAAAGAGGTCATTGTTCCCCTCTACTCGACACGCATTACACCCATTATTGAATACAATGCCCCTTTTGGAATGTACCTCACAAGACATCTGCAGCAGCTGGATAGGCCACGGAAGTACTTCACAAAGAGGATTACTGGCCTTAAACAAATGCCCTACACTGACCGCCTCAAAAAACTCCAGCTTTACTCCATAGCATATCGCCTACTCCGAAGTGATCTCTGCCTAACATATAAAGCTATGTCAAACCCAGAGCTGTTGGACATGCTACACCTAAAGAAATCCCAGTCCCTCCAAGCTACATGCTCTAGGGACTTAAACCTTGTCACCACAATAAACAGGACATGATGGAGGGATAGATTTCTGTCCCAGAGACTTCCCATACTCTGGAACAGGCTACCCATCTATGTCAAGCATAGTTCTTCATTAGCACTCTTCAAGAAAAATCTTGATGAGTGGATGGGAAATAGGAAATGCACCCCGGGGATCATTTCTGTGTCTCTGCTCGACAGTGGCACAGGAAAATAACTTTCTTGGGTGGCATAAGCCAGGGAACTTTGTTGGCTAGTCTTACATAGGCCCTTGGGCCAATAGCTTAGTACCTACCTATGAACCTATGAACCTATATGCAATCCAGAGGCCAGTGTATGTAACAGTGGTATATGGTCCTATATTATTGAGTCTGGGGGGGATGCACCATACATAACCTAGGCTGTTACAACATGTGGGGGTATCGGGTGAGCTGCCTTAAGGTATCTGGATGTACAGTATCATACATGTCACCTATCTTGACATTACTTACATAAAGTGGGTTACTGCAGGCCTCCTGCCTCCTGCTATACAGACTGTTCTGTTTGCCAGTGTGCCTGTGATGGTGTCAGTTATGCCTTGCTATGTAACAGTTACATCCTATTTGGACAACTGAAGTCTTTACCACCTAGTGATTGTGTACAGAGTATAGATAGAGGCTGCTGGACTATACACCTGCATCCTTACTATTGATTGTGTGGTATCCTGTGGCCCAGTCTGTCTTTACTAATGTACGAATTGAAGGGCTTGGCCTGGACAGCAACAGTTGTGGAGCTTTGCAGACTTCTGTATTAGTATAACTGTTTGACAGTTGCATTACTCAGTTGATATGGATGTCAGTGTCTGAACAGCTATATGACATGGCATATAAATCTGTAATAGTACACAAATAAAGGTATTCCATGTCTACAAACCAGTGTGTGGTGTTTATCTTATGACCTCTCTGTGGGCATATGTTGCAGGCAATGAATGTCATTTGTATGGGTAGCTCATCCAGTGTCTAGTTGTTAGGGTGTTAACTGTAGGCATAGTGGCTGTACCATATTGTGTTCGACTACTACATAAGTATCTTACTGTACATATCTCTGTGTGTGTATGTGTAGTCACATGTATATATATATATATATATATATATATATATATATATGTATATCAGTATCTGCATATATGTGTCTGTGTATAAGTATCCTGGGGTGTTGATAGCTTCTGCATTTTACATTTCCTATGTGAGCTAGACTGTACTGCATGATATGTTATGAAAACTAGCCTGATATCATACAGGTGGGATGTAGTACTGTTAACATCATGTGCCCATGTTGTGTCAGGTCCTGTTTATGGGATCTGCAACACTTGGCTGTGTATTGCAGGGTGGATGTGTTTGGCTGTGGGGGGGGGGTAATGCTAATTCATACAAGACGTATATTGTTTGGGGCTTCTCAACCCCATTAACAGTGCATGTGGACGTATATGTTTCTGTTAATCTACCATTGCTATCTACAGATGTATGGCCATATATACCTATATAGGTATATATATTAGCTTACATATTTATAACTATGTCCGTATATACCTACAGAGATATATATCTGCATACATATATGTAACTTGCTGTGTACATTTAGACATATAGGTGTTGACATATATATGTGTAGATGTAGGCATCTGCATGTATATATGTTTATGTATATTTATATATGTGTATATATTTCTAAACAGTTTTATATATATATATATATATATATATATATATATATGTGTGTGTATATATATATATATATATATATATATATATATATATATATATACATATACATATATAGATATGTTATAACTGTTAAGATATTAATATATTTACACAAACACATACATCCAGATGTTGGTATACATTCTCTGTACTGTTGCATGACTGGGCTGGATGTTATGTTTCTGGAAACATCAGATTTATGTATATCTGGCATGGCTTTGTGGTAAATCACTTTGTGCTTGGTCCTGGGTTCAAGACTTGCAGAGACTGTTTATTTTGTTGTTGGGCAGAACACACGCCGTTGGATACAGAGTGATTAAGGCACTTTAAAGCAGTTGTTAGTGGGTTTACACAGAGGTAAGCACTGCTAACTTCTGGTTACAGTTTCTTATACTCAGTTAGCTTCTAAATTGCTTAACATGTGTAGGCAGTGCTTACCCCCATGCAAACAGGCTTAAACCCGCTTACTGATGCTTAAAAGTGCTTACTCAAGTTTACCCCACACTAATTGTTTTAAAAGAAAAGAAAAAGGGTTTGATAGGAAAGTGATGAATAAAGGGGCACAAAGAGGGAAGGTCAGTAGGGAATATAGCCAGGGATGTGCAGGAAGGGTGTAGGGAATATCCATAGCTGCCCATTTCTTCTACAGCAACAGCTGTGCATATACACTGAATATGAAGGTAGATTTGGACACTCAAACCCATGAGTGGGGGTGAGGACCACAATAATAAGTTGTGATGCCAATTAGACCACATTACATGTGTCTAGTGGACATGTGTGTGAAATGTACATGTATGTATGGGGCGATATTTATTTTTGGGGAACAGATTGCCCTTTTTTTTTTCGGGTGAGAGTGGGATGTTGGGGAGGGGTAGTAGGTATATTTGTCGAGGTAGGTTGGGTAGGTTAACAGACAAGACAAACAAGACACATACAGGGGTCGGTATATGACATGTGGGGAGTAAACACCTTGGATGGGTGGGGTGTTTGGAAGTCGTAAGCCCATGAGCCCCCAAGTGGAAACAGTGGGACTGAGGTCCCCACCCATGGGCAGTCACCACTGCACCTTCACGGCCCCAAAGGTGGCTGTGCTGGTGACTGGATAGGAGGGGCAGGTTCACCGTCTAATTGCACCACGTGGCCCTTAAGCTGGCATAGCTTGTCTCGAATCGCCTTGTCGAGCTCACTACACATCTCGGCCCGGACCTGACGGCGGGTGACAGTTACCTCTCTGCTCCTGCTCCCGGGGGGGGGGCTGAGCCCCATCCCCTGTGGTGGTTCCACCAGAAGGTGGTGCAGGAGATCCCAGGCTGGGCCCCAGACGTGCTGGTCAGCTGAGGTGGGACAGCTGGGTCCGCTGGGACCGGCCTTCCCATATGAGCTATGGTGTTGCAGTTTTAAGAAAGTTATCGGTTAGTAATAGTCAACAGCATTCAGTATTAGTTATAAAAGCATGCATAGGTATTCCCATTAACCCAAGACACCCGATTTACAACAGTTGCAGAATTAGCAGAACACATGCATATATGGAACAACAGTGGCCTTTACAACAGCATGCAAGTTTCATTGATGTCAACAGGCCACCAATATGGGAGTATTTTAACATGGCACATGCATAGAACCAAATGTGAATATTTATAAACCAACAGTACATATGTCCCAACAAAAATTTGGGGTGTACACGTACCCATTGAGGTGTGTAATTAGGTTATTGTAGCATTTATGGTGGGGGTGAGAGACAGAGGTCAATTAACAACTAATATATCCCTGTAGTTTTCACAACTTTCTTAGTCACTGCAATGATCTGTCCCTTACATGTATTATTAGACTACCCAATGTCCTTACTTTGTGCAGTGGTATGTTTGTAGATTAGTATATATGTGGACTGTGTCTTACGTATAGTGTACACCTCTTACCTGTTATAGCTGTTGAGAAAATCATTGTTAACACTACCTGACAATTTCTACACATATTCCCAGAATCCATGCTTGTAGACAAGTATATAAGGGAACTGTGTTGTACCTACAGTCTACCCCTCTTACCTGGTGTAGCTGTTGAGAAAGTCATTGTTAACACTACCTGACAATTTCTACACATACTCCCAGATTCCATGCTTGTAGACAAGTAAATAAGTGAACTGTGTTGTACCTACAGTCTACATCTCTTACCTGTTATAGCTGTGGAGAAAATCTTTGTTAACACTACCTTACAAATTCTACACATACTCCCAGATTCCATGTTGATATTATATACATAACTAATAATCTGTTATTGCACACACTCTGGTCACGTCCTGACAGGATGCAGGTGTTAATGTGACATATTTTAAGAATAGCTGTCATACACTTTGGGTGAGATGCTATAATGACAGGTTTGTTTTCATATACATTGTCTGACTATGTACAGGTCTGACTATCAGTTATACGTCAGTAAAAGCTGCCTACATTTCTTGGATCATCACACTGATTTGTCAGGGGAACAGGTTACCGGGCAGCAGATTTGGGCCATTTATCTGGACATGCTGGACAGATCAGAACAGTTGAGGGGTATGACTATGTATACAGCTTACTACCTGAACATTCTGCCACAGTCTGTACAGTTGATGGTTACGATTATGCTTACAGCTTACTATCTGAACATTCTATCAAATTCTGTACAGTTGTTGGGTCTAATTATGCATACAGCTTTCTATCTGAACATTGTCACAAACTCTGTACAGTTGTGGGGTATGATTATGCATACAACTTACTACCACTCCCGGAATTCAAACCCCTGCTTTGTGTGGTAAAAATATTACAGTTGACATCACAGTACACTGTGCTATCAGGGAATTGGTGTGAAGCATTCCAATGTTTTCTGTCTAAGTCTCCCTCAGTTGTACAATATGACTGACCTCTTGGGACTTCCAACATTGTTATACTGAACTTCCTACACATTTTATCTGCGTTCAACAGTGTGGGTAACACTGCTTAATACAACAGTACTATTTATAGAATGCAACACTACAACAACATATGAAAGCAGAATGTACACAAGCACTCCAGGGGTTATACTTTTAATCACAACATATTATACCTTTATTTACACGCAACCTATATGACAGTCTTCCTGCCATATCGTCTAGTTTATTCAGTACATCCCATACACAATACATTTTTATACTGGTACACTTTCTAGAACTGTTATACTTGTTTGTTATGACAGTACATGCAAGATTATTACTAACCTGCCTCACAACGCAGCCTTTGCAGCCTAGCAGCATGGGCTTGCTGGTTCGCAGCACGCTCATCTGCAGCTGTCAGAGAAATACAGTGATATTTAGCCATTACCTATTCATAATATACACAAGCTAGGCAATCATTATCTACATAGTAGGAGTACCTACTCAGTGCTGGGGCATCAGTCATCTGCCTTGATTCTTGGATCGACTGCTCCAAGAGATTCCCCCTCCACCGCTTCAGGTCAGCATGGTGATGCCTGACCTGCTCACCAGTCCAGGGGATACCACTGACACTGGTGAGGTCATGGACGAGACTGTCCCAGGCCTCCACTTTATACTGAGAGCCCTGGTACTGGCTCTGCAGTAGTCTCTGCTCATGGTGTTTTACCAGGAGCCATACCATGAATCTGGACACCTGGGTGCCCCAGCACTGCACTCTAAATCGAGTGCTTTCCCCAACTCCAGCCATTCTGCCTACAGTAGGGAGCTGCAACCAGATGTTCTTCATCTCACATTGCTGCAGTCCTTACACTTGGGTAGTCCGCTGTCCTCGGTCGGCCCGAATATCAAAGTATAAGGCTGACGTCGGTCAAGGCGCATTTGACTGACATCAGGACGTCAGGGTACAAATGCGCATGACCGACGTCATATCCTCAGTCTTTTTTGCCGCATGGTCCGATGCAGAAGCAGCATTGCAAGTGCCGGTTGGCGTTCTGAGATTTTTCGATTTCGAAGTTTCAGACCGAGTTCAAAGTTGGCTAAGTACCCGTTGGGAATATTTTAGTTTTTCTTGCCTCAGTAATTTACGGATGTCAGAAAAAGTCAATAATTGCATTTCTTGTGGGAAACAGATACCGCATAGAGATTATCATACTTTGTGTATTCCTTGCTTAGGGCCTGAGCACGGCGTTGTTGGCTGTCGCTCTTGTGCTAGATTTAATAAGCACTATAAAGAGAAGGTTGGATTGTGCAAGGTTAGTCTTTGGGAAGCGGTGTAATTATAAAATGCCGTCGGATGCTCGGCCCGCTTCTTGAAGCGCAAGGACAAGGCAGTTAAGCCTAGGCTAGAAGAACCGTCTGTACCGGACCGGTTCTTTAGAGGTGTCGGTGGAGCCGGTGGCTCCACGGAGGTTTCTTTGTGTTCCCAGGGTGAGACCTTATTATTGCAAGATGTGGCCTCTCAGGAGGCAAGTCAGGCTGAGGGGCTTCTCAGGTTACTATACTCCCTCCCTTCCTAGGGTGGCTAGGCCCTCTCCTTCTGTTTCTAAGGCTTCTCCCAGGGGCAGGCCAGGTTTGGCTTCAGTTGGTGTTACCCTAGCTCTTCAGGTACTGTGCCCAAGAAGCATATGCTTAAAATGGCAGAAGATTTAATTACTTTAATTAGGGGTTCTATGCCCCTCCTGATAAGAGACCTAGGATGGAGCCTGAGCTGGGGGTTTGAGCAGGCTTCAGATGTTTCAGAGTCTTGGCTGAAGACTTGCAGGAGTATTCTCCTTATTCTGATTCTGATGTGGATGATTCTACTCCTTCTGCTTCTCCTCCTGAGGATTTTTCTTTTTCAGAAACTCTTCATTCCATGAGGAGCATTTTAAGTGGGAAGGTCAGGACTTCTCTGATTCCAGGAAAAGGCTTAGGGAGTTTTGTTTTACCCCAGCATAGGCCTTTGGCTATACCTCCTGTTTTGGATGTAGTAGAAGATGTTTTACAGAGGCTTCTCTTAATCCTGATTCTTTGCCTCCTGCTCCTGTTAAGCGGATAGGTATTACAGGGTGCCTGAAGCTCATAAGTATCTTTTTAAGAGTCCTAGGGCTGACCCAGAAACTGTTAGTCAGGGGCCTAAAGGTGTTAAGGCTTCTGTTAAGAATCCGGTTCCTGCAGACAAAGAGGCTAGGGCCTTGGATAGATGGGGAAAGAAAGTTTATACTTCTTCCACTCTGGCTATGAGGGCTTTGAATTGCCAGTTTCACATGTTGAAGTACCAGAACTATCTCCTTTCACAATTAAAGTCTAAGGTTGATGCTCTGGCAGTAGGTATCGATTGTAAAGAGTTGCAAGATTTAGTGCATGTTTCTGAACAGGTGGGTAAGCATTCTTTGCAATGTGGTTTTGATGCTGTACAGGCCTCGTCTAGGGTGGCTGCCACTGGGTCAGTTCTTCACAGGCATGCCTGGCTACGGGATCAGAATTTGTCTGATCATGTTAAAACGAGGATTTTAGATGCTCCTTTACAATCTGACGTGTTGTTTGGTCCTCCTGTTGAGACAGTTTTAAAGAAAATGGAGGACAAGGCTAAGTCTATGCAGACTGTTAAAGATTTTTTGCAGGTCCAGCCTCCAAAGTTTAGTAGAAATTGGCCTGCTAAGGTTTGGACGTATCCTTCTTATGATTCCCAGTCTAGGGGTAGATCTAGACGTGGTAGGGTAGAGCTCAGGGCTCTTTCAGGCCTAGAACAGGGAGTTCTCCTGCACAGTCTTCGGTGAGGGCAGGGGTCAGTCCTTTCGTAAACAGACCCAATGACCTACCTTTTCAGCTGCCAGAGCCTTCTCGTCTGGCAGCACCTTTGGGAGGAAGGTTGGCACTTTTCAAAGAGAAATGGAGTTTAATTACCCAAGCAGTTGTGGAGCTTTGCAGACTTCTGTATTAGTATAACTGTTTGACAGTTGCATTACTCAGTTGATATGGATGTCATTGTCTGAACAGCTATATGACATGGCATATAAATCTGTAATATTACACAAATAAAGGTATTCCATGTCTACAAACCTGTGTGTGGTGTTTATCCTATGACCTCTCTGTGGGCATATGTTGCAGGCAATGAATGTCATTTGTATGGGTGGCTCATCCAGTGTCTAGTTGTTAGGGTGTTAACTGTAGGCATAGTGGCTGTACCATATTGTGTTCGACTACTACATAAGTATCTTACTGTACATATCTCTGTGTGTGTATGTGTAGTCACGTGTATATATATATATATATATATATATATATATATATGTATATCAGTATCTGCATATATGTGTCTGTGTATAAGTATCCTGGGGGTGTTGATAGCTTCTGCATTTTACATTTCCTATGTGAGCTAGACTGTACTGCATGATATGTTATGAAAACTAGCCTGATATCATACAGGTGGGATGTAGTACTGTTAACATCATGTGCCCATGTTCTGTCAGGTCCTGTTTATGGGATCTGCAACACTTGGCTGTGTATTGCAGGGTGGATGTGTTTGGCTGTGGGGGGGGTATGCTAATTCATACAAGACGTATATTGTTTGGGGCTTCTCAACCCCATTAACAGTGCATGTGGACATATATGTTTCTGTTAATCTACCATTGCTATCTACAGATGTATGGCCATATATACCTATATAGGTATATATATTTGCTTACATATTTATAACTATGTCCGTATATATCTACAGAGATATATATCTGCGTACATGTGTGTAACTTGCTGTGTACATTTAGACATATAGGTGTTGACATATATATGTGTAGATGTAGGCATCTGCATGTATATATGTTTATGTATATTTATATATGTGTATATATTTCTAAACAGTTATATATATATATATATATATATATATATATATATATATATATATATATATATATATACAGATACATATATAGATCTGTTATAACTGTTAAGATATTAATATATTTACACAAACACATACATCCAGATGTTGGTATACATTCTCTGTACTGTTGCATGACTGGGCTGGATGTTATGTTTCTGGAAACATCAGATTTATGTATATCTGGCATGGCTTTGTGGTAAATCACTTTGTGCTTGGTCCTGGGTTCAAGACTTGCAGAAGCTGTTTATTTTGTTGTTGGGCAAAACACAGGCCGTTGCATACAGAGTGATTAAGACACTTTAAATCAGTTGTAAGTGGGTTTGCACAGAGGTAAGCACTGCTAACGTCCGGTTACAGTTTCTTACACTCAGTTAGCTTCTAAATTGCTTAACGTGTGTAGGCAGTGCTTACCCCCATGCAAACAGGCTTAAACCCGCTTACTGATGCTTAAAAGTGCTTACTCAAGTTTACCCCCACACTAATTGTTTTAAAAGAAAAGAAAAAGGGTTTGATAGGAAAGTGATGAAAAAAGGGGCACAAAGAGGGAAGGACAGTAGGGAATATAGCCAGGGATGTGCAGGAAGGGTGTAGGGAATATCCATAGCTGCCCATTTCTTCTACAGCAACAGCTGTGCATATACACTGAATATGGAGGTAGATTTGGACACTCAAACCCATGAGTGGGGGTGAGGACCACAATAATAAGTTGTGATGCCAATTAGACCAGATTACATGTGTCCAGTGGACACGTGTGCGAAATGGACATGTATGTATGGGGCGAGATTTATTTTTGGGAACAGATTGCCCTTTTTTTTTTTTTTTCGGGTGAGAGTGGGATGTTGGGGAGGGGTAGTAGGTATATTTGTCGAGGTAGGTTGGGTAGGTTAACAGACAAGACAAACAAGACACATACAGGGGTCGGTATATGACATGTGGGGAGTAAACACCTTGGATGGGTGGGGTGTTTGGAAGTCGTAAGCCCATGAGCCCCCAAGTGGAAACAGTGGGACTGAGGTCCCCACCCATGGGCAGTCACCACTGCACCTTCACGGCCCCAAAGGTGGCTGTGCTGGTGACTGGATAGGAGGGCAGGTTCACCTCTAATTGCACGGGTGGCTGGCATTTTGGGTCAGTTCTTCAAGGGGCTTTTGCCTGGCTGAGGGATCAGATTTGTTCTGATGTTAAACAGGATTTTAGATGCTCCTTTACAATCTGATGTTGTTTGGTCCTCCGGTTGAGACAGTTTTAAAGAAAATGGAGGACAAGGCTAAGTCTATGCAGACTGTTAAAGATTTTTGCAGGTCCAGCCTCCAAAGTTTAGTAGAAATTGGCCTCTAAGGTGGCGTATCCTTCTTATGATTCCCAGTCTAGGGGTAGATCTTGGTAGGAGCTCAGGGCTCTTTCAGGCCTAGAACAGAGTTCTCCTGCACAGTCTTGGTGAGGGCAGGGGTCAGTCCTTTACAGACCCAATGACCTACCTTTTCAGCTGCCAGAGCCTTCGGCAGCACCTTTGGGAGGAAGGTTGGCACTTTTCAAAGAGGTTTAATTACCCAAGACAGATGGGTATTGGATATCATCGGTTTTATTTCCTTCCTTTCAAAGGCATGCCAGATTCCTCCTCAACAAAGAATGGGACAAGTTCTCTGTTGCTCCAAACCATACGGGTCCCTATGCCAGAAGTGGGCCTAGTTTTATTCTCGCCTGTTCCTAGTACCAAAGGGGAACACGTGGAGACCAATTTTGGATTTATCTATCCTCAACACTTATCTGGACATTCCCAAGTTCAAAATGTTGGCTTTTACCTCTGCTGGGCAAAGATCATTGGATGGTAACTTTGGATCTCAAGGAGGCTTACCTTCATGTTCCTATCAGATTTCAGGAAGTATCTGCGGTTTTCATATCAGTTCTCTGCATTGCCCTTTGGCTTATCTACGCGAGTTCAAAGTTCTGGCTCCAGTGATAGCTTTCTTCAGGCTAAAGGAATACAATCTATCCTTATTTGGGACTGCCTGATTCTGGCTCAAGGAAGGAAGAGCTTCTTCATTTGGAATATGTGATAGCAGTGCTAAGATGCCTGGTATTCTGTGACGAAATAAAGTCCAGTCTAGTACCCTCTCAGGACATGTGCTTTCTGGGTGTGAGACTGAATACAGCATCCCAGATGGCCTTTAACCCGGACAAACAAGAGTCTATCCCTTTATCAAACTATCTCGCTGACTGCAAGGACAGTCCTTCAAGCTTAGGGTTCATGGCATCTTGTATTCTGGTGCTTCCCAATGCCAAACTGCATAGATATTAATATATTTACACAAACACATACATCCAGATGTTGGTATACATTCTCTGTACTGTTGCATGACTGGGCTGGATGTTATGTTTCTGGAAACATCAGATTTATGTATATCTGGCATGGCTTTGTGGTAAATCACTTTGTGCTTGGTCCTGGGTTCAAGACTTGCAGAGACTGTTTATTTTGTTGTTGGGCAGAACACACGCCGTTGGATACAGAGTGATTAAGACACTTTAAAGCAGTTGTAAGTGGGTTTGCATGGAGGTAAGCACTGCTAACTTCTGGTTACAGTTTCTTATACTCAGTTAGCTTCTAAATTGCTTAACATGTGTAGGCAGTGCTTACCCCCATGCAAACAGGCTTAAACCCGCTTACTGATGCTTAAAAGTGCTTACTCAAGTTTACCCCCACACTAATTGTTTTAAAAGAAAAGAAAAAGGGTTTGATAGGAAAGTGATGAATAAAGGGGCACAAAGAGGGAAGGTCAGTAGGGAATATAGCCAGGGATGTGCAGGAAGGGTGTAGGGAATATCCATAGCTGCCCATTTCTTCTACAGCAACAGCTGTGCATATACACTGAATATGAAGGTAGATTTGGACACTCAAACCCATGAGTGGGGGTGAGGACCACAATAATAAGTTGTGATGCCAATTAGACCACATTACATGTGTCTAGTGGACATGTGTGTGAAATGTACATGTATGTATGGGGCGATATTTATTTTTGGGAACAGATTGCCCTTTTTTTTTTTTTCGGGTGAGAGTGGGATGTTGGGGAGGGGTAGTAGGTATATTTGTCGAGGTAGGTTGGGTAGGTTAACAGACAAGACAAACAAGACAAATACAGGGGTCGGTATATGACACATGTGGGGGGTAAACACCTTGGATGGGTGGGGTGTTTGGAAGTCGTAAGCCCATGAGCCCCCAAGTGGAAACAGTGGGACTGAGGTCCCCACCCATGGGCAGTCACCACTGCACCTTCACGGCCCCAAAGGTGGCTGTGCTGGTGACTGGATAGGAGGGGCAGGTTCACCCTCTAATTGCACCACGCGGCCCTTAAGCTGACATAGCTTATCTCGAATCGCCTTGTCGAGCTCGCTACACATCTCGGCCCGGACCTGACGGTGGGTGACAGTTACCTCTCTGCTTCTGCTCCCGGGGGGGGGCTGAGCCCCATCCCCTGTGGTGGTTCCACCAGGAGGTGGTGCAGGGCCAACAGAGGAGGAGATCCCAGGCTGGGCCCCAGATGTGCTGGTGTCCAGTGGCATGGTCAGCTGAGGTGGGACAGCTGGGACCGGCCTTACCATATGAGCTATGGTGTTGCAGTTTTAAGAAAGTTATCAGTTAGTAATAGTCAACAGCATTCAGTATTAGTTATAAAAGCATGCATAGGTATTCCCATTAACCCAAGACACCAGATTTACAACAGTTGCAGAATTAGCAGAACACATGCATATATGGAACAACAGTGGCCTTTACAACAGCATGCAAGTTTAATTGATGTCAACAGGCCACCAATATGGGAGTATTTTAACATGGCACATGCATAGAACCAAATGTGAATATTTATAAACCAATAGTACATATGTCCCAACAAAAATTTGGGGTGTACACGTACCCATTGAGGTGTGTAATTAGGTTATTGTAGCATTTATGGTGGGGGTGAGAGATAGAGGTCAATTAACAACTAATATATCCCTGTAGTTTTCACAACTTTCTTAGTCACTGCAATGATCTGTCCCTTACATGTATTATTACACTACCCAATGTCCTTACTTTGTGCAGTGGTATGTTTGTAGATTAGTATATACATGGACTGTGTCTTACGTATAGTGTACACCTATTACCTGTTATAGCTGTTGAGAAAATCATTGTTAACACTACCTGACAATTTCTACACATATTCCCAGAATCCATGCTTGTAGACAAGCATATAAGGGAACTGTGTTGTACCTACAGTCTACCCCTCTTACCTGGTATAGCTGTTGAGAAAGTCATTGTTAACACTACCTGACAATTTCTACACATACTCCCAGATTCCATGCTTGTAGACAAGTATATAAGTGAACTGTGTTGTACCTACAGTCTACATCTCTTACCTGTTATAGCTGTGGAGAAAATCTTTGTTAACACTACCTTACAAATTCTACACATACTCCCAGATTCCATGTTGATATTATATACATAACTAATAATCTGTTATTGCACACACTCTGGTCACGTCCTGACAGGATGCAGGTGTTAATGTGACATATTTTAAGAATAGCTGTCATACACTTTGGGTGAGATGCTATAATGACAGGTTTGTTTTCATATACATTGTCTGACTATGTACAGGTCTGACTATCAGTTATACATCAGTAAAAGCTGCCTACATTTCTTGGATCATCACACTGATTTGTCAGGGGAACAGGTTACCGGGCAGCAGATTTGGGCCATTTATCTGGACATGCTGGACATATCAGAACAGTTGAGTGGTATGACTATGTATACAGCTTACTACCTGAACATTCTGCCACAGTCTGTACAGTTGATGGTTACGATTATGCTTACAGCTTACTATCTGAACATTCTATCAAATTCTGTACAGTTGTTGGGTCTAATTATGAATACAGCTTTCTATCTGAACATTGTCACAAACTCTGTACAGTTGTGGGGTATGATTATGCATACAACTTACTACCACTCCCGGAATTCAAACCCCTGCTTTGTGTGGTAAAAATATTACAGTTGACATCACAGTACACTGTGCTATCAGGGAATTGGTGTGAAGCATTCCAATGTTTTCTGTCTAAGTCTCCCTCAGTTGTACAATATGACTGACCTCTTGGGACTTCCAACATTGTTATACTGAACTTCCTATACATTTTATCTGCGTTCAACAGTGTGGGTAACACTGCTTAATACAGCAGTACTATTTATAGAATGCAACACTACAACAACATATGAAAGCAGAATGTACACAAGCACTCCAGGGGTTATACTTTTAATCACAACATATTATACCTTTATTTACACGCAACCTATATGACAGTCTTCCTGCCATATCGTCTAGTTTATTCAGTACATCCCATACACAATACATTTTTATACTGGTACACTTTCTAGAACTGTTATACTTGTTTGTTATGACAGTACATGCAAGATTATTACTAACCTGCCTCATGCAGCCTTTGCAGCCTAGCAGCATGGGCTTGCTGGTTCGCAGCATGCTCATCTGCAGCTGTCAGAGAAATACAGTGATATTTAGCCATTACCTATTCATAATATACACAAGCTAGGCAATCATTATCTACATAGTAGAAGGAGTACCTACTCAGTGCTGGGGCATCAGTCATCTGCCTTGATTCTTGGATCGACTGTTCCAAGAGATTCCCCCTCCACCGCTTCAGGTCAGCATGGTGATGCCTGACCTGCTCACCAATCCAGGGGATACCACTGACACTGGTGAGGTCATGGACGTGACTGTCCCAGGCCTCCACTTTATACTGAGAGCCCTGGTACTGGCTCTGCAGTAGTCTCTGCTCATGGTGTTTTACCAGGAGCCATACCATGAATCTGGACACCTGGGTGCCCCAGCACTGCACTCTAAATCGAGTGCCTTCCCCAACTCCAGCCATTCTGCCTACAGTAGGAGCTGCAACCAGATGTTCTTCATCTCACATTGCTGCAGTCCTTACACTTGGGTAGTCCGCTGTCCTCGGTCGGCCCGAATATCAAAGTAGGCTGATCGCCGGTCAAGGCGCATTTGACTGACATCAGGACGCCAGGGTACAAAATGCGCATGACCGACGCCATATCCTCAGTCTTTTTGCCGCATGGTCCGATGCAGAAGCAGCATTGCAAGTGCCGTCTGAGATTTTTCTGATTTTCGACAAGTTTCAGACCGAGTTCAAAGTTGGTACCCGTGCTAGAATATTTTAGTTTTTTCTTGCCTCAGTAATTTACGGATGTCAGAAAAGTCAATAATTGCATTTTGTGGGAAACAGATACCGTGATAGAGATTATCATACTTTGTGTATTCCTTGCTTAGGGCCTGAGCACGACGTTGTTGGCTGCTCTTGTGCTAGATTTAATAAACGCACTATAAAGAGAAGGTTGGATTGTGCAAGGTTAGTCTTTGGGAAGCGGTGTAATTATAAAATGCCGGATGCTCCGCCCGCTTCTTCAAGAAGCGCAAGGACAAGGCAGTTAAGCCTAGGCTAGAAGAACCGCCTGTACCGGACGCGGTTCTTTAGAGGTGTCGGTGGTGGCTCCACCGGAGGTTTCTTTGTGTTCCCAGGGTGAGACCTTATTATTGCAAGATGTGGCCTCTCAGGAGGCAAGTCAGGCTGAGGGGCTTCTCAGGTTACTATACTCCCTCCCCTTCCTAGGGTGGCTAGGCCCTCCTTCTGTTTCTAAGGCTTCTCCCAGGGGCAGGCCAGGTTTGGCTTCAGTTGGTGTTACCCCTAGCTCTTCAGGTACTGTGCCCAAGAAGCATATGCTTAAAATGGCAGAAGATTTAATTACTTTAATTAGGGGTTCTATGCCCTCCTGATAAGAGACCTAGGATGGAGCCTGAGCTGGGGGTTTTGAGCAGGCTTCAGATGTTTCAGAGTCTTCGGCTGAAGACTTGCAGGAGTATTCTCCTTATTCTGATTCTGATGTGGATGATTCTACTCCTTCTGCTTCTCCTCCTGAGGATTTTTCTTTTCAGAAACTCTTCATTCCATGAGGGAGCATTTTAAGTGGGAAGGTCAGGACTTCTCTGATTCCAGGAAAAGGCTTAGGAGTTTTTGTTTTACCCCAGCATAGGCCTTTGGCTATACCTCCTGTTTTGGATGTAGTAGAAGATGTTTTACAGAGGCTTCTCTTAATCCTGATTCTTTGCCTCCTGCTCCTGTTAAGCGGATAGGTATTACAGGGTGCCTGAAGCTCATAAGTATCTTTTTAAGAGTCCTAGGGCTGACCCAGAAACTGTTAGTCAGGGGCCTAAAGGTGTTAAGGCTTCTGTTGTTAAGAATCCGGTTCCTGCAGACAAAGAGGCTAGGGCCTTGGATAGATGGGGAAAGAAAGTTTATACTTCTTCCACTCTGGCTATGAGGGCTTTGAATTGCCAGTTTCACATGTTGAAGTACCAGAACTATCTCCTTTCACAATTAAAGTCTAAGGTTGATGCTCTGGCAGTAGGTATCGATTGTAAAGAGTTGCAAGATTTAGTGCATGTTTCTGAACAGGTGGGTAAGCATTCTTTGCAATGTGGTTTTGATGCTGTACAGGCCTCGTCTAGGGTGGCTGCCACTGGGTCAGTTCTTCACAGGCATGCCTGGCTACGGGATCAGAATTTGTCTGATCATGTTAAAACGAGGATTTTAGATGCTCCTTTACAATCTGACGTGTTGTTTGGTCCTCCTGTTGAGACAGTTTTAAAGAAAATGGAGGACAAGGCTAAGTCTATGCAGACTGTTAAAGATTTTTGCAGGTCCAGCCTCCAAAGTTTAGTAGAAATTGGCCTGCTAAGGGTGGACGATCCTTCTTATGATTCCCAGTCTAGGGGTAGATCTAGACGTGGTAGGGGTAGAGCTCAGGGCTCTTTCAGGCCTAGAACAGGGAGTTCTCCTGCACAGTCTTCGGTGAGGGCAGGGGTCTGTCCTTTCGTAAACAGACCCAATGACCTACCTTTTCAGCTGCCAGAGCCTTCTCGCCTGGCAGCACCTTTGGGAAGGAAGGTTGGCACTTTCAAAGAGAATTGGAGTTTAATTACCCAAGACAGATGGGTATTGGATATCATACACCACGGCTACAGGTTTTATTTCCATACCTTACCTCCTTTCAAAGGCATGCCAGACGCTCCTCCTCAACAAAGAATAGAGGCGCACAAAGTTTCTCTGTTGCTCCAAATAGGGCCATACAGCCGGTCCCTATGCCAGAAGTGGGTCTAGGTTTTATTCTCGCCTGTTCCTAGTACCAAAGAAGGGGAACACGTGGAGACCAATTTTGGATTTATCTATCCTCAACACTTATCTGGACATTCCCAAGTTCAAAATGTTGACGTTGCAGCAGCTTTTACCTCTGTTGGGCAAAGATCATTGGATGGTAACTTTGGATCTCAAGGAGGCTTACCTTCATGTTCCTATCAGACTAAGTTGCAGGAAGTATCTGCGTTTTCGAGCTGGGACTTCTCACTATCAGTTCTCTGCATTGCCCTTTGGCTTATCTACTGCGCCCAGAGTATTCACGAAAGTTCTGGCTCCAGTGATAGCTTTCTTCAGGCTAAAAGGAATACAAATCTATCCTTATTTGGACGACTGCCTGATTCTGGCTCAAGGAAGGGAAGAGCTTCTTCATCATTTGGAATATGTGATAGCAGTGCTAAGATGCCTAGGGTATTCTGTGAACGAAATAAAGTCCAGTCTAGTACCCTCTCAGGACATGTGCTTTCTGGGTGTGAGACTGAATACAGCATCCCAGATGGCCTATTTAACCCCGGACAAACAAGAGAGTCTATCCCTTTACTTCCATCAACTATCTCATCAGTCCGCTGACTGCAAGGACAGTCCTTCAAGCATTAGGGTTCATGGCATCTTGTATTCTGGTGCTTCCCAATGCCAAACTGCATATGAGGAAGCTACAATGGTATCTCAAAAATGTATGGACACAGCACTGCCAGGATCTGGACACTGTCATTCAAATAATACCTTGCATTCAAAGGAATTTTTGTGGTGGGCTCAGGAATGTCACCTAAACAAGGGACTCTCTGTGACCGCCAGAGGCGAGTCAGATTTTAACGACAGATGCCTCAGACAAAGCTTGGGAGCTCATCTAAATGGAAAGTGGATACAAAACAAGTGGCCTGTCAGACTACAACATCTACATATCAACATGAAGGAGATGTTAGCAGTCCAGTTTGCATTAATAGCTTTCAAGGAATTACTTCTTCCAGGGCAGGTGTTGATTCTAACAGACAACACAACTGTCATGTGGTACATCAACAAGCAAGGGGAATGCATTCTTATCCTCTATGCAGGCAAGCGATGATTTTGTGGGAGACTGCTCTCAGTTTACAGCTCAATCTTCAGGCAAGGTTTCTGCCAGGAGCACAGAACTCCTTAGCAGATGTGTTGAGCAGAATTATGGATCCCCACAGTGGAAATTGGATCCTCATGTATTTCAGAAATTGACAGTGTCATGGGGAACTCCAGACATAGATCTGTTCGCTTCTCCACTGAACCATCAGCTGCCAAAGTTTTGCACAAAAAGGTTTCATCCCACAGCTTGGAGAGTGGATGCTCTTTCTTTCAATTGGAGCAATCTTCATGTGTATGACTTTCCTCCTCTGCCTCTCCTCCCAAAGGTACTTCTAAAGGTCAGACAGGACAAGCCAAGGATGATTTTAATAGCTCCAGATTGGCCTCGACAGCACTGGTACCCATTATTGAGAAGCCTGGTACGGAAGCCTCCATGGCCTTTGCCTTCGATTCCACACCTGTTGTCACAGGAGGACAGCCATTTGCTGAATGTCAAACTTCACTCTCTTCACCTAACAGCCTGGCATATTCTGTTTTGAACCATAGAGGGTCTCAACTTCTGCAACAAGTTTTGAATGTGATTTTGGAAGCTAGAAGGCCTAGTACAAGGAAAGTGTACGCAGATAAATGGAAGAGATTTTTATTTTGGAGTGCAGCAAAGATTTTGATGTTTCTGAGCCTAATTTGAGTGTGGCTCTTCAATATCTTACTGAGTTATTGGACAAAGGTTTGTCTTTCTCTTCTATTAAGGTTCATGCTGCAGCAATTTCGGCTCACTATGATTGTGACCCACCATTGTTTTCTCATCCTTTGTTCAAGCAATTTCTTAGAGGGGCAAAGAATATAAGACCCCACGAAGAGCTCCTACTCCTGCTTGGGATCTCAATTTTGTGTTGGAGAAACTCACTCTACAACCTTTTGAGCCTGCAGCTACTTCTGAGTTGAAATTTTTATCATGGAAGACTGCTTTTTTGTTGGCAATTACCTCTGCAAGAAGGGTTTCTGAATTGCAGGCCCTTATGGCGGTTGAGCCTTTCTTGATTTTCCATAAGGATAGGGTATCATTACGCACTAATCCTTCCTTTATGCCTAAGGTGGTTTCTAGTGTGGCTTTAAACCAAACTATTCATTTGCCTACTTTTTATGCAAATCCCCAAAATAAAGGGGAAAAGATTTTGCACACTTTAGATGTACACAGGCAGTTGCGTTATTATTTGGACAGAACTAAAGGGTTCAGGCAGTCTCAGCAGTTGTTTGTTTCTTTTGCTTTGAGTTCTCAGGGCAAGCCTGTGTCAAAACAAACTATTTCTAAGTGGATTGGGTTTTGCATTGCTTTCTGTTATTCCCATCATGGCAAGGAAGTTCCAGCTGGGATTAGGCCTCATTCCACTAGGGCTACTGCCACTTCAACAGCTTTTTGAGGAGTGGCAACCAAGGATATTTTGGAGGCAGCTACTTGGAGTTCAGTGCATACTTTCTCTAGGCATTATCACCTGCCACTTTACTCTAAATCCAGGGCTGGTTTTGCCACTGCTGTTTTGCAGGGCATTTTGGCAGCTCCTGCTTCCTTGTAGTTAGCCATCCTCCCTTACCTCTGCTTTGGGATTCTACCCAAGTGTAAGGACTGCAGCAATGTGAGATGAAGAACATAGTACAGTTTTGTACCTACCATAAATGTAGATGTTCGAAGATCCACATTGCTGCAGTCCAATCCCCTCCTTCCCCTCTGCAGTTGGAGGTGGTTGTGTGGGTTGGGTTGTACATATTGTGTATATTGTATATATTGTACATATAGTTAGTGCAAGGGTGGTTGGTTGGTTGTTTGCTGTCTTTGGTTTTGACCTTATTTTAGGGTCTTCTGACATCTGGGGCAAGAAAAGACTGAGGATATGACGTCGGTCATGTGCATTTGTACCCTGACGTCCTGATGTCAGTCAAATGCGCCTTGACCGACGTCAGCCTTATACTTTGATATTCGGGCCGACCGAGGACAGCGGACTACCCAAGTGTAAGGACTGCAGCAATGTGGATCTTCGAACATCTACATTTATGGTAGGTACAAAACTGTACTTTATGGGATGTATTTGCACCTGTGGTGTTTAAGTACGCCTGATTTCCTGCACTTTCCTGTGATTGGATGGTTTTGAAAAGGCTAAGCTATGGGCATACCTGCTTACCTAATGTTGGCATTGCTTAAAGGGATATACCACTGGGCAGATTGAGCTAGCCAGCCTACACATTGCTTACACCAAGTAAGCTGAGCTGTGCAATGCTTAGCGTTACTTAATATTTAATTTGGATTATATTGTCCTTTTGGCATTCATTTATTATTTGTTACATGTTATATATGTGTCTGGTATCCGTGATTCATGTGTACACACACTGTATGGGGTACTGGGGACTTCAACACTTTATTACAATAACACCTCACATCTGGCCTTACTGCAGTACTCCAGTTCACATATTTATGTTATGTAGCAGGTTATACAATATTACTGTACATAGATTCCTTTCACATGTTCAGTTTGATTTTCCTTTGGTGAGGATTTGTTTGTTGAAACCTCAATCTTATGTACTGCTGTGATGGCTGAGTGGTTAACTACTGTGACTGTAGTGTACAGGGTCGTGGGTTTGAGCCTTGCAGAGGCTGTTTATTTTGTTGCTGGGCAGAACACAGGCCATTGGATACAGAGTTATTAAGACACTTTAAAGCAGTTGTAAGTAGGTTTGCGTATGTTTGCGTGAGGGTAAGCAGTGCTAACTTCTGGTTACAGTTTCTTATACTCAATTAGCTTCCACATTGTTTATTCTGTGTAGGCAGTGCTTACCCCCGCGCAAACACATTTAAGCATGCTTACTAGTGCTTACATATGCTTACTACTGCATATATGTGCTTAGACCTACTTACTAGTACCTTATTCATTATGACACTGAAACCTCACATGTGCATTTCCTGCAGTACTCTAGTTCATAAATATATGTTATTTAGTATGTTTTGCAACAAAAATGTTGGTTATAACGTGCTTTGCCATGTACAATAGACTGTGCTGCAGTGGGACTCGAACCGGGAATGCTTGCTCATTAGGCAAATGCTCTGCCTACTACACTATTGCTGTGCTGCTTAATTTGCATATATCTTACTTGTTATCCCCTTCAGCCTTTTCTGCTGCTTTAACCGTAGCTGAGCAATGGGCACACCCGCGCACCTATGGTTAGCTGTACTCTGATTTTTAAAAATAAATAAATAAAAGGGTTTCTTCATTTAATTTATATGTACTGGTGCTGTTCTACACATGGGGGACTGTTGGTGGGGATATGCGGACACCTATGAGTGGTCTCACTCATTTCTTTCCACTTTCTGCTGTTCTACATTGCAGGGGAGTGTTTATTCTGAGAGCTCTGTTCTCAGACATGCCCCCTGCACTCGTACACACTCCCTGTAAGCCTAGGAGCTCGGGCAGCGTGCCTTATTAATATGCATGGCGTGCTACCACCCTGCTCCTAAATGGGTGCTTAGTAGTTTAGTAAATCCGGGGGTTAGTCTTAATAACAATACCTTTGGGGAATTATCATAGAAACATTTTCTGTTGTCATTCTTTCCCAGCTGCATACAGGATAAAATGACTCCTATGTGGCAAAAGGAAGTAGCTCCTATGGTGGTCAACTCACAAGTCCACAGTTTCCCATGGCTTCATTCAGTGAGATGACAAAATCCCATGGGAACTCTTCACTAATCTCTCCTGTTATCAGCTGATTTTCCTGAACCTTGAACTTTAGGCTATTCACAGAAATGTGCATTTACCGACAAAAATATTTTATGTACTATAACCTCTTATGTTTTTAAGTACTATATCCTATAAAAGAGAAGGCCTATAATATTTAAATGTTTTGTAGCTGATCATGTTAAATCTAAAATAATAATGACGTAAAATGCATTGTGCTGAACTCAGTTATAGAGTATCAGTAGTCTGACACCTACATATTTGATTTTTTTTGGTGAATTAAACTTCTTTCAAGTGTAATTATTGATATGTGTGTTGATAAAATGCAGTATTGGTTTTCTTGTGTTAAAAAACTGTCATGTCACAGAACATACTAAAATGCATCATTTTCTGCTTGCGCTAGCATTTCTTACTATTCGTCTTGAGCTAATTCTGTATCTGATGTATCTCTGCTTGTCCTTTTTTGTGTGTGGTGCAATGCCATTAGTGGTTTATAGAACTTTAGTGTCTGTACAGACTCACATACCATCCTATTTTATTGTGTTACGTTTGTTTGTTGATGGGGATAGTTCGGCCTGCACTGATGGTTTACTTATTTATTTATTTTTTTTCCTGTCTGCCAACTATCAAGCCTCCCTCTATCAGACTTAGGCCTATTTATTTGCCATTACTAGGGGTTCCCATCAATATGGCAAGAGCTTTCAAGAGGCACCATTACTCAGGCAACCACAGAAGTGGTCTGCATCCTTGTTGGCATCCAAACATTAAAACTGTTTCTGTTATGGACCTAGCTTCCCCCATTGGGTAGAGACTTCTGAACCATGTCACAACAGACCAGTACAGTTTGCTTTTACAAGAGAATATCACTGTACACTTGCAGTGAAGGCTTCTGTGTTCACAGCTTGGTGAGACAAATCCATTCCCCAGGCTTACTTTATTCTTAATCAACCAGCTCCAAGAGGATCTTCACATCTTGCAAACAGAGACACCTGTCTCTGCAGGATGGGCAAACTTATATACCCCACACCAATTCCAAGAGAAGCCAGAGTAGCTGATCAGACCCAAGTTATCCTGGAAGCTAACAGGGCTTTATCCCATTATGCCAACAGAGATGGTAACAATTCACTTATGTTTTCCTTATACTTTTCTACTCATTTTAACTGACACTAGAATTTGATGTATAGTTGGCTGTACAGGTGAGCATCTTTAAGGCTGATGTATGATCACATTTGCATTAGACTGTAGTTACCTGTGTACGTTTACATGATACTGATCACTGCTTTACCTTGATTCCTTGATTACTTTCGTATCCTAAAACTGAACTCAGCTGTATAGAACTGTATCCCCCAGTAGAAAGACACTGTTCTTCTTTTCTTTACTATTGTTTATGCAGGAATTTGGTATGTGACTGCGTATGGGATATGCATGAAGTTCTGGTTACCAGTGGATGCGGAAGTTCTTCTTAACAACGTTCATCTCAGCAAAATATTACTTCATCATTTTTATAACGGATAGCATATTGCTGTCATGCTCCATTGCTTCTTCCAGAATTTGCCTTATACCAAATGGAAGACGGCCTCTCAACTACAGTCATGTAATATGTCATTGAGTCCTTCATATAAATATTCATAACTCTGTTAATATATATACTCCATAATGAAGTTTAGAGTCAGAAACAATATCCATCTGGATTACCCCAGATGTTACATTCCTTCCAGTGGAAGAATGCCAGTAATGGCAGACCTTCTTATTTTCACAAACACACACACACACACACACACACACACGTATCTGTGTGTGTGTGTGTGTGTGTGTGTGTGTGTGTATATATATATATATATATATATATATATATATATATGGTTCCCTATGAAACCATCGAAGTTACACTACATCGAAAATGAGAAGATCGACTTCCATATTGAAATTGCAAACCATCAAAAAAACGAAATCGCCGACTTCCAAGCGCCGAAATGGAATGTCACAGCACTGGTGTATGTTCAACGCGACCCGGTAAGTGTCACAGACGGGAGTAGGAGTGGTCAGGTAAGTGAGTTAGGGTTAGGGTGCAGGTAGGTGAAGTGCGTAGTGTCGGAGCTTGGGCTAGGGGTAAGTGAGTTAGGGTTAGGCAGGTAGGTGAAGTGTAGCTTGGGCTAGGGGTGGGTAAGTGAGTTAGGGTTAGGGTGCAGGTAGGTGAAGTGTGCGATAGTGTCGGACCTTAGGGTTAGGGTTTGGGTCAGGGCTAGTGTGTATTCTATGTGTAGTGTGTTGTTTCGACCGTGTGTCGGTGTTATGGTGTTTGGTGTGTTTTAAATGTCGACTATTTCTGTTTTCGCTGTTATGTACTTTCGATGGTCTAGTCTCGATGTAGTCATTCTCGATGTAGTGTAACTTCGATGGTTTCATAGGGAACCATATATATATATATATATATATATATATATATATATATATATATATATATATATATATATATATATATATATATATATATATCCCATAGGCCTCTGTTACAGGAGGTTTGGGAGGTCACTCTTTGAAAGTTCTAGCTTTGCTGGAGTTTTCATTTAGTTTTTTTTCTCATTAGTTTTTCAGTGTGACCTTTTAACTCTTTGTTTTTATGTGTTTTAATTTGTTATTTGGGATATTTTGCAATTACCCTAATGTAAATGGACATCAGCCAGGTTTAACTACCTCGTGTTTAAGCTTAGTCAAACACTCTGCTTATGCTATGCTGAAGAGGTCATAACAAGGCCGAAATATGCATATCCATAGCTAGTGGGGTTTGGCTTTATTGGCCTGAAATTGTCCATTAAAATGACTTCAAACGTAAAAGTCATGGGCATTCAGAATCGCCATATAGCTGAAACACCTGATGTTCATAAGGGTCATTTGCATATATCCCATAGGCCTCTGTTACAGGAGGTTTGGGAGGTCACTCTTTGAAAGTTCTAGCTTTGCTGGAGTTTTCATTTAGTTTTTCTCATTAGTTTTTCAGTGTGACCTTTTAACTCTTTGTTTTTATGTGTTTTAATTTGTTATTTGGGATATTTTGCAATTACCCTAATGTAAATGGACATCAGCCAGGTTTAACTACCTCGTGTTTCTTAAGCTTAGTCAAACACTCTGCTTATGCTATGCTGAAGAGGTCATAACAAGGCAAATATGCATATCCATAGCTAGTGGGGTTTGGCTTTATTGGCCTGAAATTGTCCATTAAAATGACTTCAAACGTAAAAGTCATGGGCATTCAGAATCGCCATATAGCTGAAACACCTGATGTTCATAAGGGTCATTTGCATATATCCCATAGGCCTCTGTTACAGGAGGTTTGGGAGGTCACTCTTTGAAAGTTCTAGCTTTGCTGGAGTTTTCATTTAGTTTTTTTTCTCATTAGTTTTTCAGTGTGACCTTTTAACTCTTTGTTTTTATATATATATATATATATATATATATATATGTATGTATATATATCTATATATGGTTTATATCACATAGTCAAAGTTTAATAACTTTGAACACAGAATCTTCGAACCATACTGTTCAAAGTTAAAAAACTTTGACTGTGGATAAAAAACAAAAAAAAAAAAAAGAAAACAAAATAAATTGTTGTAAGCAAGTTGGCAAGCCCCCCTGCACCCCCCATGTGGGGGGCTGCACCACCACACCCACTACTTAAATATACCAACTCCGAGATCGCACTACATTGAACAAAATGGAAACCTCCCCTTACGGAGATGTCCGTTGAAACACTCGAACTTCTACAAATTCGAACTTATGGTCTCGACCATATGAGGTTCAAACTTGCAGAAGTTCGACTATCTGATAGGAACCCATATGTATACATATATATATATATATATATATATATATATATATATATATATATACAGATGGAGCTTACAAACAAAGGCAAGGCAGTGATCTGTACTGCAAAAACCAAACTCTTCCAAAGACTTCAGTCAAAAAAGTTACAGCCCAACATTCTAGAGAACTACCAGTACCCTAATCAAGGAAAATGCCAGTTTTGATATATTTCCAAGTCTAGACAAACAAAATGTGGCAGAGCACATACATATTTGCTTTAACAACCAACTCTACTCCATTCTAACCATTTCTTGCATAACATATTCTGCTAACCAATCTGCATTTAAATTCCAAAATTTGTTAATTTCAGAAACAATTAAACTACTAAAGGAAATTAAGAGATGTAGGCTTTCTGACTCAGATAGTTTTCACCCATTTCCTAAAAAGAGCATCGACCATTTTGCTTTGCCTATTGCCTTACTCTTCAACATTTCCTTCACTGAGGACAATTTTTCCAGCCTGTGGAAAATCACCAAAGTAGCTACTTTTCACAAATATGAAGTCACAAAGCTGTCACCAAACTTTAGAATTGGCTATATCATTTGAGGCTAGCTAAATTGCTTGGAAGAGTTGTAAATATTGAGGGTAGCTAAATTACTTGAATGAATTATAAATACTCATATCTGTGCTTCCTCAACCAGCACTGTTTTCTCACTACTGTCTAGCATGTGATCCACCCTAGCTATAGAAATAACATAACCATTGTTCTGCTGACCATCCTAATAATTTGTTTCTTTGTGTTTGGTAGGTTCATAGGTAATTAATAGGTGGTCATGGAGAGCATTCAGAAGCCTAGCCCAATTTTCCAGTTGCCCCAGAGCACTGTCTTGTTAAGCAGCTTGCTCAGCATCATATACCCTAACCAAATGGGTGCTAAAGGAATCAAACCCTGAACTACATGGATTTTAATAATGAGGACTGCTACTAGGGAGTCTGTAATTGTAGGTGTAGAGTATAATGATGCTGTGTTTATAATGATCAGGCCAGTATACTTAATTCATTCACAGTACAGCATATATTCTAGTTTAGTGAGTTTGAATTAATGAAGTCTGGAAAGCACAGAGAATAGTTGTAGTCATGTGAGTATACCAGAAAATTTCAGCATATTGGAAACACCCAGATGTAATAGTGTTTGTATAGTTAGTAAGGGATTACACCTTATTAAGGCATGTCTCATGTTGTTAGGGTGACATAGATGGTCTCCTATAACTGGTGAGGAAGCTGCTCCCTTGGATTACCACATCTTTGCAGCTTTGCAGCTCTGCCAACAAGACTTTCTTCCATACTGAGGCTTCCTCTAGTGAGAAACTTCAGTAGAAGGGTGGTCTAAGAACTGAAAGGGCTTACTGTGAATGAGAAAGCAGGCTTTATGTTCATAGTAATCCTTTCTGAATCCCAGCTAGAGTGTCGGCTGAGAGTATTATTACAAATATTCAACCAAATAGCATAGCTGTGCTCATATAGTTTTGTTGGAGGCACAATTTGTTTGTAAAATTGTATGGGACAGTGGTGGAATGTCAGCTGTTTTTCTCAACTTGCCATTGCTAAAGCTCCCAGGAAAATACTTTCAAAGGAAAGTAAACAGATAACCAATAGTCACATGTAAACTACAGTCTAAACAGTAATAAAATAAAGCAGCTAAAGCATGTCTGATATAACATATCACTTTATCAAATAAAGTCAAACTTTAAACTGCAGCTTGGGTTTCTGAACACATATTCACAAAGTTTTTGCATGATATATATTAATTCATCTCCCTGTTGAAATGTCGTCACTCAATATGCCAGGTGCTGACATGCTGATAAAAAGTCCAGGAGAAGAAGAAATCTCAAACATTGCTCTTCTCATTCAAACTTCCTTTTACAGTGGCAAGCCTCTCACACCCCCTAAACATATATATACACCAACTCAAAGATCTCCATAGCCTGGAGGAAAGAGATTATTCCAGGAAATGACTATCTCAGATTTAGTGTATGTAAGTCCACTTTTTCAGCCATTCGGTCTCTTTGTTTTTGGACTCACTCTAGTCATAACTCTTCACCTCTTACAGCAAGAAATCTGGACAAAACCATAAATAATGGGGGACAAAGGCCCAAAAATAGGGACAATTTTTAAATATTGATGTTACAAACTTAAAAATTTGATACAATAACTGTTTTTGCTTTAGCGTGAATTTTCTGAAGGGTATGAAGTCTGAATCTCAAACGCATGTCATTATTTTCTGACTTCAGTCATCAATGATTTGCCAGAAAAAGCACAATTTTATGAGAAACAGACCAAAAATACGAGGAAGAATCTGGACGTTCTGTGAAAATCTGTACAGTTGAGAGGTATGAAGTGGGTCCTGGCCTTCCCAATGGTTACTATTAATTATTTATGTACAGTTAAGAACAGCATGAAGGATATCATTAAAGTTGAGAGACTTAGCAGCTGTCATTCAGGTTAAAGCAGTGTATAAATGCATGTAACCTCCAGATATATATAAATATTTTGATATTACTATTATGTCTTAAAATCAGAGCAGTTAGTGGATTTAAACTGCTCTGTCTTTCAGCCTCCGATCAAAACAAGCTGAGATGTTTGAAAGTATTTTACTAAAAGTTCATTTACTAAGTCCATTTTACTGAAAATTTTGATTATGAACTTGCAAACTGGGAAATGTAAATTCATCATCTGGCTTGTACCATTCCAGGGAAACAGGCTAACTCATTCTGCCGAATATCTATTTTTTTTCTGCTTCCTTGACGGTAGAACATTAAAGTTCCAGTGGTGTGAAAGGTAGTGGCAGATTAAGTGTACCTTGGGCCCTGGACTGTCCCCCACACTGATTTTTAGGACTGTACATAAACACATCTATTGTTGTGGATTCATCTTCCTGAAGAAGGTTTTTTTTGTGAAAAGACAGATGAAAGCACTTTATTTTCAATAAATTTCTGCAGACAAGGAATTATTTTCTGGTGTTTCTTATCTTTGAGTGTGGGGCTTTGTTCCACACATTTTTTTTTCTGTTCTTGACTTTGCTAAATATGTCTGATGTTCATTTAGCAAAAATCATTGCATTACACTGCATTATAAGATATGAAGCAGTCCCATTGCTGAAGATGATGTCCCTCTCCTGCTAAATACTACTGCAATGACACTGATGTGATGCAACGTGTTTACAAGGAAGTATGACTTCAGTGGGGGTTAAACACAAACTATGCATGGATGGCTTATTGCAATTCTAGATTTTTTACATTTAAAGAGAATGTGGGAAAATATTTCTTTAAATTACAGGCAATATATGATAATTAAAAGTCAAAAACAAGAATTAAATCGGTGCCACAGTAACTTCATGAACCACAATATGCGCATGATCTTTAAGCAAGTCATTAAACTGAACAGTACTTTGGGGCAATTGGGTGAGCTAAGCTCCTTAATGGTCTCCTGGATGCATGCATAGTGACTAACAATGAACCCATGAACACCTTTCTGAGGAGTGGACCACAAAAGTCCTCATGCGGTCTAGACTATAACAGTTTCCCACTATTTCCATGGGTGGAAAGATGGTGATTAACTGTTTGCCTGACTTTCATCATACATATCTACATTTTTTCCTCATCTTGAGCCATACCAGGTCACTAGACACATGATCTGGCTAAACCTTTTGAACCCGACAGTTCAGGTTAGCTTAATGTAGCATATTGCAGTATAGCAAAATGAAACTCTTGTGGAATTATGCAGTTCCATCACACTCAGATAGTGTTGTCACAAGGGTGGGACAAATGGGCATCTGCCCTGGATACCACCTAATAGGAGCCCAGACATTGAAACTAAAATATGCTGACAGTCTACAAGCTCCCAAATCACTTAGTAGACAACTTGTAAACTGTCTGTGAAACTATATTTTTTTTAAATTCAGCTAAACTACCTTTACATAATAACAGAAAGACAGGTAATTTGCAAGCTGTGAGTGACATAATGACAACTTGTAAACTGACAAACTGTTCTTAAAAAAGATTGACAGTTTACAAGCTGCCATTAAACAATCACCCGCAGTGAGTTGTGATGGGGAGGTTGGAGGTATGGGTCTGCTGTCCATAACATCTAATATCAGTATTTGGTCAGCTATGCCTAACTCCAAAGGTTTATTTTGGTATAGGAAACGTACTCAGTGAATCAGCATCAGTGAATCACTTTCCCGATTTTCAGACAACCATTTTAAGGTCACGTGCTCCCATTAGCACTAGTACTATTCTCTTGGTTAACTATTTTGTGTAATTGGTATTTGTCGCTGAACAAGGAAATTATTGGTTTGTAGCATGCATGTAGAAATAACAAAACATACAAATATTAGTGAAATCTTCACATTTCAAAAATTTCAGGTAAACCTTTCTTGCCAAGATGTTGGGTACATTTGATCCTCAGGCCTCAGTGTAGAGAGCGTAAAACCAAAGATTTTCTTGTTACCATTTGGCATGCTGTGTGAAAGCATACCTACCACTGCCCACTGTGGCAATAGTTTAAAATTGTGTATGCTAAGTCCTGTTCTTTTACACATACCCAGTGAACATTTTTTTTTGTGAAGTCCTGGCTCTGGGGCTTTTTAATGCATTCTGATTGGTGTCTGTGTAGAGTTTTCATATTCTCCTCCTTATGTCCACAATACCCAAGAGACAGTACTTCCATCCCATCTTCAGAAGACATAATGTTTGAATTGGCTACTCTGAATTGTCAATGTATACTGCATTAATACTTGTGTTATGGAATGCACTGTGGCTGAAGAAGTCTGTGAAGTTCATTTATGTTGTTAATAAAGTATTCAATAATAAGTAGCTGAGTGGTTATGCCTTCAAAATTTCCCCAAATTTGTTTGTGCTGTGTGACAGTGTGTGTGTGTGTGTGTGTGTGTGTGTGTGTGTGTGTCTGTGTATCCTGCAATGGGATTGTACCCCTCTGAGGACTAGTTCCTGCACCTTGTACTCTCTAAATTTCAGGATAGGTTCTGTCTTCCCCATAACTTGAAAATGAATGAAGTGGGTAATTGGAGGATGAATGAATGAATGAGTGTTTTACAACAGCATCCTAATTTTCCTTGATTTATTTGTTAACTGTATTTATTCAGCACATGACTTCTGTGAATGACATTTTATATAAATTGCATCTTTTGTCTGAGCAGACCCCCACCCCCACCCCACCACCACCACCACATACACGTCATTAGGTCTGACTCATTTTCAAATGGTCAAAGTGGGACATTTTTATGGAAATGTAAGGTTGTTCAAGACAGACTATATCTATAACCAGAGCAAAGGACTGAACTTCACTTTTCAGCCAAAACAAAACCTTACTGTTATAGACTTTGAAATGTTCCTTGGGATTCAGCAAGCTCTGCACAGCATGTAGCAGAAGCAGCACAGACATGACTAGTTACAGTATCCCACTATCCTTTGCCCATTGTGACCCCATATTGTCAACCAATCTATAGATATCCTGCAGAAACAGGTTGCTAGCTGTAGATGTAGAACACAAATGCCTGCACTGGAGTACAACCTACCTGGAATGGATTCACACATTCAATACAGAAGGTCATACTGGACATGCTCCCACACTTAAAGAAACGAAGCCCATGTCTGACAACAAAATACTGAAAGATCATACTGGGCATGCTCCCACACTTAAGAAGCCAATGTCTGGCAACAACAGTGGACTGTACATATCAGTCAGTCACAGATGTCTGTGCACACACTCCACATTGCACACCAGTCATGCTTTGCACACACACTGGATGGGAATACACACATATATCCTAGGACAACACACTGTAATAGGCCAAACATACACATACATAGATGTGTGGTAGAGAGTGACAGACAGTGACAAAGAGCTTCCCATCATGAAGTCTGTCCCACCCAGCACACATCCAATTGGCCAATACCACATGATGTGCAAATGTCTATCACTGTAGACATTTGCTTCCGGTAGCCCTCAGCACTATAGTGTCTGTGGTGCTTGTGATAACTATGTAACATGACTGTACAAATCATTATTCATCTAGCAGTTGTATACACAGTCCTGTTAAATGTAAACCTGTATGTGACTGAGTGTTGTGTGTGTGCTTCCAGACGAATGGTTTATGGCCCATTTACACACACTGCACCCCATTTCCCTACTTTGGCAAGCCTGCTGATGTCATTCACCTTGAAATACACCTTTGGAGAAGGGCTAGTCTTGTAAGCTCTGTGGCATGTGCTATAACCATGTAATGCTGTAGTGTGATGTACTACTTAGGTAGGAGTTCTAATCCCAGACATGGCAACTGTGACACGTGTGTGTGTGTGTGTGTGTGTGTGTGTGTGTGTGTGTGTGTGTGTGTGTGTGTGTGTGTGTGTGTGTGTGTGTGTGTGTGTGTGTGTGTGTGTGTGTGGGGATCAATGCTTTTGAGGCCAGTCACAGTCACTACACTTTCCATTGCCCTACTTTCACAAGCTTGCTGATGTCATTCACCTTGAAATACATCTTTGGAAAAGGGCTAGCCCTATAAGCTCTGTGGCGCGTGCTAAAACTGCATACTGCTATAGTGTGATGTACTAATTAGGTAGGAGCTCTAATCCCAGACATGGCAACTGTGTGTGTGTGTGTGTGTGTGTGTGTGTGTGTGTGTGTGTGTGTGTGGGGATCAATGCTTTTGAGTCCAGTCACAGTCACTATAGTTTCCATTGCCCTACTTTGGCAAGCCTGCTGATGTCATTCACCTTGAAATACACCTTTGGGGAAGGGCTAGTCCTATAAGCTCCATGGCGCATGTGATAAATGCAGTATACTGTAGTAGTAATGCATAGCTAGGTAGGGGTTTGGATCTCAGTTCTGTGAAATGTGTGTGTGTTTGTCATCAGTATCCTGTGTGGAGGCTGTGATTGTGTAATAACAGGACTCATTGTGAGGTGTGTTTTACAAATTTCTTATATTGAGGACCTACTATATGTCACAATGTCCACCTTACAAGGACAACAGATGTCAAACAGCAGAGAGGCTGGTGTAAACAATCCATACCCCTACATGTGACCTTATGGTTTGGTGAACAATATAGGCAACCCTTGTATTACCCAGAGAACACTCTCCACCTATGTCTCATACACAAGCATACGTGGCTAGGCAACAACTGCTATATTGGTAGTTCCCTGCATATTGCCCACAGATAGTAACCACAGTGTGATTGCAGTGGACTACAGAGGACATGGCACCCTGTGCCATCCCTACAATAAGCAAATAATTGCTTACAGTGGTCCTTTGCTATGTTCCTCACTGGACGCCTTCAGCAACTGTAAAGTCGGCAATTGTAACCCACAAAGGAAATACCATGCCTTATACACATGCCCTGTATGGACAGATGCCACTAACACCAGTGAATACCTGTATCATGCTGTCAGTGTAGGTGCAGGCACAACCTCATTTCTAAAGCTAGTTCTCATCACATGAGGTCAGGAATGCCACATCAGATGATAACAATCTGTCCACACAACATGCCCCAGACACCCCAGGTACACTTCCACATGTCACAGAACATGCATGTGGGACATGTGCACAACCCAGACACTGTCCATGTTATGGAATATAGAAAACATCCATGGTAAGCATTGCACAGTACTGACCACCCACAATAGTAACCCAGATGAGTGGATGGTGAATACAATACCCACTTGTGTGGGCTAATCCAGGGACTACACCCCTGAGCCACACTGCAGACCATTTTCATGTGGCCTGATGCCAAAGTATACCCTGTGCCTAGCCTTGTAGAGCCTTCTGGTACAGTCAGCAAATACACACCTGTGAAGCAATGAACCCATGCATGTCAGTACTGGCATATCTGTGTCCGTGTGTGTGTATGGAGATTAATGATTTGGAAGCCATTCACACTCACTACACCTCCCATTGCCCAACTGTAGCATGCCTTCTGTTGTCAGTCACCTTGACATACCCTTTGCCCATATATCAGCCTGATAACTTCTGTGGTGCATGTGATATCTGCATAATACTGTAGTGTAGCAAACTAGTTAGTTAGGAATTCTAATCCTGACCTTGCCAACTGTGATAATGTGTGTGATTACCTGAGAGAGTGTGGTTGTGTCTTCCTTGACATCTGCTTTTGTGGGCAGGCACATGTACTGCACTTAACTTATCCCTCCTTTATCACTGTTGCTGATGTCACTCACCTTCAAATATACCTTTGGACAATTTTCCAACATGTAAACTATGTGGCGCAAGCAATAACTGCATGAAAAATGAATAGCAATACTTAGTCAGGCAGGTGTTTGAAACCCCTTACTGGTAACTGTGTGACACAAACATGCTTAGCTCTTACTCTCCTACCCCCTTCCTTTCTTACTTTGGCTCTGTCTGTCTGGCTGACTCTGTCTGTCTGTCTGTCTCACTCCTACTCTGGTGGATGTGGAAAAGTACACCTGCTTTGCTTAGCAGCAGCTTATGTTTTGTAAGTGTTCTCATGATCAGCTGATGGCCAATGCATGAATTGCAGTCTCCCACTAGCTGATTGCATGTGGAAGAGCTGTGGCATCATTTCCATAGCCAAATTGCATTTAAACACACTCCTGTAACTAAGAACATCATGTGGGTGTTGGCCCTTTTCATTCACTGTGAGCAGGACTTCATGTCAGTGATTGGCAAACAGCATCACAGAGGGTAGTGGGACATACCTCTTACAACATATACTGTGGAGACAGGCCAACAAACAAGAGGAGGATATTCCAGACATGAGGACAGAATGTAAGTCTTGCTCTTCTACATTTGAAGTAATGTTGGTTTAACAGGGTTTGTGTGGATATGGCTGGTCTACATGATTTAATATCTTTCATGACAGTGTTATGTGGTTGAGGAAACTCTCACCTGTAGGGCTATCTTCAGACTGGCCAGTGTTTGGAGTCTTACATGTGTTGGGTTACTCACACATGCTATCTTTAAAAATGCAGTAGCATACTCTGAGGATTGCAGTCAGTACGTGGTGACAGCCATGTGAGCTACTGACTTCATATCCCCCAGAAGACATATGTCACAACAAACCCTGTTACACCAGTAAATGTATGAGTTTATCAAGGAAACATGTCAATGTTGGCCCTGTGTTTGTGCCTCCAGCCACAATTCTGTTAACCTTTGTACATATGTCATGCAGTAAGAGGTGCATATGTTCAGTACATCATTATTTACTGACATCATACCTGATAACAAGCCAGTGAGATAGACTGCTAGACATGTTATGTATAGTAGGGCTTATATTTGAGGACATAACCTGGACATTTTGTTGAAGTGTGTATGGTAGTAAGGTCTGTGTACTTATGGTGATTGTTGACAGAGTATGTACTGTGAATATTTACCTTGGCCCTGTGTACAAACTGTGGTAGATGTCATTGTTCTTGGTCCTATTTTATCTGGTGTTGCATGCTGCTCCAGCGTATGGTACCCTATTGGCATACATGTTTGTAGGGCCAGACCGACTCATGTCCCATACCACAGTCAGGCATCGGAATACGCTGTGTATTGGCCCAGGATATGTAGAGTTAGTGTGTGAGTGGCACATATGAGGATGGTGTTGATCACACAGTCCATATACTGTAATATTAAGCACACTTACCATAGGTGACTGTGGCTGTGTTCAGATTGGTTGTGGGTATGCTCTTTCACACAGGTGACTGTTACTCCATGCTGTTACATTCCTGTAGAGCCTGCTATATTTGCAAGTACATGTGTATTCCCCCATAAGAAATGCAGGCCAGTGTTGTGGCAGTCTGCCTGTAGTTTGCCCAGTGCTTTGTTCTGAACTGTTTGGAAGTTTCTAGAAGGCCAGTGCTTGCTTGGGCTAAAGGGAAGTCTCTGTGTTCACCAGTGGGAGTGGTTAACACTGAACAGCCTGCCTGTCCCTGGAGGAGTGGTTACTACCTAGAAGCTGTAGTTTTATTGGCCATTTTGGGTCAATTCTAAACTCCTTGATCTCTCTCTCTTAAAACCAGGCTGCCTCGTGGTTTTGGCATCTTTTCAGGCTTGCTAGTTGTTGCTGAAGCACCTACCAAGAGGAAAAAACACTGAGAGAAGAAAAGGAGCCACTTTTGTGATTTTAAGTATTTTCTTCTGATTTTTTGTTAAGTTTTACTGCTTTGCCACCTACTTTTTGGCATTTTCCGGCTTGCTAAAGTTTATATCTGTAACAGTAACAGTAACAGTACTTGGAACACATCTAGAGCCTGTTTACTGCATTTCCTGTGTTGCACTTAATTTAAAATCGTTTTTTTCTCTAAAAACTGCATTTTACCTGATTTTGGCCTAGCACTCAAGTATGGGGTCATTTATTGCACTGTTGTGATTATTTTGCTGCTTGTGTATTTCTGCTACCTTTAAACTACAACAAAAAAATAAAAATCTTGATTTTTTCACACTTTCTGAAAGTTAAGAAAGTTCAGTTACAGATTTGCTGTTCTGAACTGTTTGGAAGTTTCTAGAAGGCCAGTGCTTGCTTGGGCTAAAGGGAAGTTTCTGTGTTCACCAGTGGGAGTGGTTAACACTGAACAGCCTGCCTGTCCCTGGAGGAGTGGTTACTACCTAGAAGCTGTAGTTTTATTGGCCATTTTGGGTAATTTCTAAACTCCTTGATCTCTCTCTCTTAAAACCCTACAACTCTCTTTTTGCTCAGTTTTGTGCACTGAGCAGTGTCGGGCAGTGCCGCCTAAACAGGTTTAAACTATTCCAGGCTCCACAAAGTCTGCAATTCACTTTTTCCCTTAGAACTGTTCAAACCCTCAAAGTAATCACTCTGTTCTCTTTCTAAAGCCCTGCACTTGCTCAGCTCTTATAAGGAAACACTAACTAAAGCACTACACCCTCCTTGACTTCTCATAAGTATTAGACTCCCGACTGGTCCTTCCTGATCAAGTGAAAAATCAGTTCCCTTCCCTAATCTGATCAGTAAAAAAAACAGTTCCCTATACTAATCTGGTATGTCCAAGGGTCACTTTCAAGGTTACTCTCCAGTCCAGCTGGTGAATCTGGGAATTTTGAGGCAATGTTACAATTGCCTTATGTACACAGACAACCCTCTCCTCCTTCCAACAAACTCTAATACATGTGAGAGATGAAGTTACACAGCCAAACTGGAGGCAGAGCTCTCTCAACCCAAAACTGGCACAGTCAGTCAGGAGGAAAAGGTAACCACCCATACCACAAATCCAGTCTCACACAGACCTATTGCATCTGCATACCCAACACATAAACACACAAAAACATACTCAGAGGCTCTGAATAAAAATCTGCCTAAACAGCAAAGACCTCCTAAGCAGATATCCAAGCAACAGCCACCCCTCAACAATACCCTCAAAACACATATCTCACAAAATCAGTGTGCCTCACAGTCACAGCCCATAACGCCAAATAACACACCAAATACACTTGTTATAGGGGACTCTATTGTCCGGTACACTGACATCCCACTCACCAGAATGAACAAGGAGAAGGTCACTGTAAGCTGCCTGTCGGGTGCCAGGATCCACCACATAATGCAAGCACTCAGGTCACTCCAAAGCAAGTACGACTACGTCATTGTCCATGCTGGTGTGAATGACCTGAGACATACCTCCCTGGACTACATGAAAAGAGACATAGAGGAGCTTTCTGACCATGTAGCCCAGGCTGGTATGTCCTGACCTTGAGTAGCATCTTGCCCTCACCAAGAATGATGCCACAGTATAAAGACAAAATGATCAGTTTCAACAATTGGCTAAAGTATTGGTGTCATTCAAAGGGGATCCAGTGTCTGTCAGCCTGGGATGACATGCTCGACAAGCCATGTTGCTTCGCTAGGGACGGCTTGCACCTGTCACCCTTATAGGTTCATAGGTTCATAGGTTTATACTAGGCTATCTGCCCTAAGGCATTTATAAGCCTAGCCCAAAGTTTTGTGGCTTACGCCACCACCCTATATATAAAAAAAATGTGCCCATTATTAGTTTGTGTGCTCTGTCCAGCAGTGACCCAGAGATGATTCCGGGTAAAAACTCTATCTCCCATCCACAGGTCAAGATTTCTCCTGAACAGAGCCAGGCTTTGTATACTGGCCAAGGCTCTTGCCACCCCCATAGTGCCTTTTTTAGGCAAGGCTCAAAGGACAAACCCACCTCCATAGACAACCCAAAGATAAAAAAACTAAAGGTAATGCTACTCAATGCCAGAAGTCTAAACCTCAAGATGCACGCACTCAAGACTCTCCTCAGTATGGAGTAACAGAAACCTGGTTCAAAACTCCTGAGAGCACCCCAGCACTACCAGGTTATAACTCATACCATGCGTTTCAGCCCCAAAACTCGGACCGAAGCACAAAAGGAGGGGGAGTATCTATAGTCATCAAAGATACCTACACCTCCAGGTTAGTGGCACTGCACGAAGCATCGGAAACCATCCATGTGCAACTAACAGCGGGCAAAACTGCCTTTCAGTTTGTAGCCTGCTACAGAACACCCTCCCTATTACAGGAACCCCACTTGGCATTCCTGAGAACACTGGAGAATATGAAGGTCTCTCCAAACACTATGTTATTGGGTGACTTCAACTACCCAAACATTGACTGGGAAAACTACTCAAGCCCAAACACCCTTGCCCAATGGTTTCTTGAATTTATAAACTGTAACGCAATGGAACAACTGGTCACCACTCCCACAAGAGGGAACAACATATTGGACCTGGTCATCACCAACATGGGGACTCTATGTTCCACACCAGAGGTAAACACCTCATTGGTAAGATCAGACCATAAACAAATTTCCCTGGACATCCATATCCCGTCCCCACCCCCAGCCAAGGAAATCACTGTAAAGAATTTCTACAAAGCCAACTTTGCACTTCTCAAGACTGAGGTGGAATCCTTCAAAGCCCCTGGGCCAGAGGATAATACAGCCCAATCCACAGAATCATTTACAAATGCATTCTATGAGCACCTGCAGGAATGCATGGATCGTGCTATCCCAAAGAAAACCAATACTCACTCTTCCAAAAACAGGAGGTCTGGTGGACCCTGGCCATAAATAAGCTATACAACAGAAGGAGGAAGCTACTACATGACAGAGCAAAATCCCAAAAAGGGAAGGCATCTCTGATCAGTATTAGTAAGAAACTTCGATCCCTCATAAAATCATCAAAGGCCAGTTTCAAAAGAAAAATTGCCCTAGACACTAAAGATAATCACAAGGCCTTCTTTAGTTATGTCAGAAACATGGGCGGAAACTCCCAGATATGCTCTGAATTGTTGCATAATGGTCCAAAATATACTGAACCTACAGATATAGCCAACATCCTGACAGACAGATTCAGCGCAAACTTCTCCCCCCCTTCACCCCCAAAGGAGCAAATGCCTATCCCAACTGAATGTAACCTCCCTGACATCACAGATGCACAAATGAAAGCTGCCCTCTCCAAAGCAAAAGCACAGCATCTATGGGATCGGACGGTGTCCCAGGCTGTGTCTTTCACGAGCTCCAAGAAGAACTGAGCCCTCACATTAAGTCACTGTTCAAACTTAGCCTTACTACAGGATATGTACCCAAAGAATGGCGTACAGCTACAGTGGTCCCACTCCACAAAGGTAGTGCAACAACGGACCCCGGAAACTATCGCCCCATAAGCCTAACTAGTCAGGTCTGTAAAGCTATGGAGCGTATAATCATGGAACTCATAAACAAAGACATTGGGAGCCTCCAGACACTGGACCCTACCCATTTCGGCTTTAAGGGCAGATCTTGCCTCTTAAACCTAGTTGATTTCTTTGAAACAGTTACCAAAGCCATAGATGAGGGCAAGGTAGTCCACACAGCCTACCTGGACCTCGCAAAAGCCTTCGACACAATACCCCACTCGAGCATCATAAATAAGCTTACCAGCTTAAATATCAACCCCTAAATCACAAGATGGGTTGCAAACTGGCTCAGAGATAGAACTCACATGGTCAGAATCGCAGGTGCCATGGCTGAATCCAAACCAGTTACAAGTGGCGTCCCACAGGGCTCAGTTCTGGGACCTCTCTTGTTCGGTATATACTTCTCTGAGGTTCAGGCTAACAGGGGGATTATGGCTGACAAAGTTCGCAGATGACTGCAAACTGGGGGCCATAATCGAATCTCCAGCTGACACAAGCATCCTCCAAAAGGGTCTCACAGAGACGGGTGCTTGGAGCCAGAGCCACGGCCTCAAGCTAAATGCTAAAAAGTGCATAGTCATCCCCTTTGGGAAAAACAAGGTGCCCACAAATTATCACATAGGTGGTAATCCATTAAGTACGGAAGAAGTAATTAGAGATTTGGGGACCAACGGAGATAGTAATCTCTCCTTTGATAATCACATTGCCAAAGTGGTTAGAAAGACCTTCTATATAGCCCACCTTATCACGAAAGGGTTCGCATCTAGATCAAGAGAGGTCATTGTGCCCTTCTACTCATCACTCATCAGGCCCATAATTGAATACAATGCCCCTTTTGGAATGTACCTTACCCGACACCTGCATCAACTGGAGAGACCCCAAAAGTACCTCACCAAGAGGATCATGGGCTACAAACAGATGTCCTATGCAGCTCGACTAAAGAAACTTCAGCTCTACTCAGTTGCTTACCGCCTACTCAGAGGCGATCTATGCCTGATGTACAAAGCCATGTCAAACCCAGAATTAATGGACATGCTCCACCTCAAAAAAATCCAAGTCACTTAGAACTACACGCTCCAGGGACCTAAACCTCACCACAAAAATAAATAGGACATGCTGGAGGGACAGATTCATTTCCCAAAGGCTCCCCTCACTCTGGAATAGAATCCCAGTTCATGTTAGACATAGCCCCTCGCTGACCCTCTTCAAGCGAAATTTGGACGCGTGGATGGGAAATCACAAATTCACCCCTGGGATCTCTCCTGTGTCCCTGCTAGACAGAGGCACAGTAAACAAATCTTAAAAGGGTACCTTCTGTGACCTACTTTACAGAGGCACAGTAGGCTAATCTAATAGGGAGGCGAAGCCAAATACACTCTGGCTAGGCTTATAAAGGCCCTAGGGCAGATAGCCTAGTATCTACCTATGAACCTATGAATATGCGTAGCAGCTCAGTGTACTTACCTAGTGTGATGTTATGTCCAGATGTTTGTCTGATGTACTGTTGCCGGCCACCATAACTGTTGTGTATTTCTGACAAAGCAGTGGGATGCTGTATAGATGTATGTCACTAACTAGTGGATAGTATGTGGGCTTGTGACCACTGCTTCTGTGGTTATTATGTGTCAGGACAGACAGGAGTGTGTGAATGCATAAACTGTGTGAGCTTATCTATTCCAGTTTTTTCATGAGATCCCCATTTACATGGCTGAATACATCCACTTTGTCAGGCTTGGTCCACACGTCTTGTACTAAGGGGTTCAGTATTTGCCTCTGGACTGAAAAAAAGTGTGTCAGACTGTCCACATGTATTGGTCATATCTCTGCTGTATTCTATAGAATCATTACTGTGATTTCTGTGGTACTGCACTATGATGATCTTATGATGTTTGTCAGTAACTGATGGCATACATGTCAATATCAGATGTAACTTCCCACACATTTCTGTTAAGACAACCCCTGTTACAGTAGCAATTGTCTACATTTATACCTGCAATACTTACATGACATCCACTTGCGCTAAGAGGTTGTGACTATTGGTGCTGAGTTATGACTCCACTGCATGCTATGGACACATGTTATACACACACACACATATATATATATATATATATATATATATATATATATATACATATATATATATATATATATATATATATATATGTATATATATATATATATATATATATATACACATTATATACATATATATATCTATCTATATATATATATATATCTATATATATATATATATATATATATACACACACATATCCTTGCTATGTGCAAACATGACTGTTGTATATACCTTCTCAGATGTATCACACCATATTTATCTGATATGTGTATATTTAGGCATAACAACATACGTGATTCATAGGTTCAGATCAGAGGTTCATAGGTTGGTACTAGGCTATCGGCCCTAGGGCCTATACAAGCCTAGCCAAACAATTCCCCAGATATTTCTTCCCAGAATATTTACTTCCCTGTACCCCTGTCTAGCAAGGTGACTGACGTGATCCCCGGGGTGAATTTTCTATCTCCCATCCAACGTCAAGGTTCTTTTTAAGAGGGCTAAAGAGGTGCTCTGCTTGACATGTAAGGGCAGTCTATTCCTGCTATTTGCTATTTTCTTTGTAAACCAGCACTATAGAATTGTTAACTTGTTTCCTGCCAGGGATTATAAAAAATATACATTTATACTCTGGTGAGTCTCTGAGTCAGGAACCTATCCCTCCAGCATGTTTTGTTCATTGTGATGACAAGGTTTAGATCCCTGGAGTGTGTGGCTTTGAGAGATTTGGATTTTTTTAAGTGGAGCATGTCCAACAGCTCAGGGTTTGACATGGCCTTGTATGTTAAGTTGAGATCACCTCTGAGTAGATGCTCAACACTAATATCACTAACAAGTACTATACAATTGTAGAAGTCATAGCAGTTGTTCAGTACTATTCCGTATGTGTACTGACAGATGTATTGGAAAAAACAACAACCATTTTCTCAGCTGTGATGGCTTAGTGGTTAGCTGCTTTATCTATAGTGTACAGGGTCCTGGGTTCAATACCTGCAAGGGCTGTTTATTTAGTTGCTGAGCAGAAAAAGGGCTGTTGGATACAGAGTGGTTAAGGCACTTTTGAGCAGCTTTAAGTGGGTGTGTACGGGTTTGCTCGAAGGTAAGCACTGCTAATATACAGTTAAATGTATAGCCGTTTACACCATGTTGGCTTCACTTACCAATGCACAAACCTGCTTAGCAGTTATATTTAAGTAATGCTTACACCTGCTAAGCATAGCTCAGCCCTGGGAACTAGAGATCACATTCCAGTCTGATAAAATAGCAGGGTAATGACATCTTTAATAAGTGTATTTACTTCCATGTACATAACATGCGTCTATGTGCTGTCATTACAGTAGCAAGGGGTGTGAGTCTACTGTCTTGGACACCTGAGTATATATGGCTTGTACAACACTCATTTCCATTTGAATGTGTTTCATACATGGGTAGTACCCCAGGTTATATGCAGGCACACTACCATGTAGTGTATCATTACTTTACTACTGTTGACAGTGTATTCCCAAGAAAGAATAGATTGCAGATTGTTGTACTGGAACCAAACACCCCTGCATGCGAAGATGGAATCTGAGTCCTCACTATCGTGTTCTTGGTGTGTGAGCTGTGTGTCATTAAGTATTTGTCACTGGATATTGATCTGACATGTGGATTGTGAAGATTGGAGAAAGATGGGTGAAGGCTGCCAGCCTAGTCAAATATAATTTGATACATAATTCTATCTATTGTATAGATAAATGTAAAATACAGACTTGTGTTTTTAAATGAAAGAAAATACTGTAAAATGTGAACTTCAAGATTGTTGCAACATTGCCATCTGCTGTAAGGAAAACAAAGCCACGCATTTCAAATATGTCTTTTGAAGCTGAAAAGAACTTATGAATCTCTTTGATGATTGACTTCAACAATTGGCTAAGCTTCTGGTGCCATTCTAAAGGGATCCAGTATTTGTCTGCCTGGGATGACATGGTCGACAGACCATGATGCTTTGCCAGAGATGGCCTGCACCTGTCACCCCTGGGATTCCGAATACTGGCTAAGGTTCTTGCCACCACTATAGTGCTTTTTTTAGGCAAGGTTCAAATGACAAATTCACCACCGTAACAGGAACAGGCAAGCAAAAACTGAGGGTGATGCTACTCAATAAACCACAATGAAACCTCCTCCGTGTCCTCCGACGAACCTCAAATGTCCTCCAAAGGAGAAATTCAACAAAAAAAAATGATGTAAAGCAATAAATAACACAAATGTTAAAAAAAAAGTAAACGTGAAAAATGGTAAATCAAAACCAATAAAATGGATACAAAATGAAACAAGTATAAAAACACGTTTACACAGAAGAAACGTTTGAAAAAGACTGACCTGACCGTCTCTGCAAATTGGTCCCTTGTCTTTGTCGGTAGGTCTGAACAAAGTCTACCAGCACAAAGCAGGCTTTGGTTCAAGTTTTACTTGAGTTATACAGACTTTGGTATGGATTTTTTTTCATGTTTCACCATTTCCTTGTTTAATGTTGCCTGCATGCCTGCATTTCCATCACTTTGGCAGTGTTTCCTTTTCCATCAGAGGACATTTGATGCTACTCAATGCTAGAAGTCTAAATCTCAAAATGCACTCACTCGAGGCACTCCTTAAAATGGAGAACATCGATATCTGTGCAGTAACTGAGACCTGGTTCAAAGCTCCAGACAGCACCCCTGCAGTACCAGGCTATAACTCATACCACACTTTTCGGCCATGTAACCTAGACCGGAACACCAAAGGCGGAGATGTGTCGATATTCATTAAGGATATCCACACCTCCAGGCTAGTTGCTCAGCATAATGCAGCCGAGGTTATCCAAGTGCAACTAACTCTGGGCAAAACTGCAATCCAAATTATAGCTTGCTACAGATCACCCACCATGCCCCAGGATTCCCACTCCTCTTTTCTTGATGTACTTGAAAATATTAGGGTTCAACCAAACACCCTAATAATGGGTGATTTCAACTACCCCGCCATTAATTGGGAAAACTACAAATGTACCAACTCCCTTGCTCAACGCTTTCTGGAATTCATAAACTCCAATGCCCTGGATCAACTTATCCACACCCCCACCAGGGGCAACAATATCCTAGATCTAGTCATTACCAATATGAGTGACCGATGTTCCATACCTGAAGTCAACGCCTCATTGGTCTAATCCAACCGTAAGCTAATTACCCTAAATATCTACATCCTGCGTCCACCCCTCCCCTCCCATTGAGGAACCCATGGTAAAAAATTTCTCCAAAGCCAACTTCATGCTTCTTAAGACAGAAGTGGTGAACTTCATGACACCCATGCAGAAGGACACTTTAGTTATGACTACTGAATCCTACACAATTGCACTTTATATGCACTTACATGAGTGCATGGATCGTGCTATTCCAAACAGAACCAAGATGCTATCCTTCAAAAAAATGAAGCCAATTTGGTGGTCCCCTGCCATAAACAAACTGTACAACAGAAGGAAGAAACTCTTGCAAAAGTAAGTAAAATCCCACAAGTGGAGGAGCTCCCTGGTCAGCCTCAGTAAGAAGCTGTGATCCCTGATAAAATCCTCCAAAGCTAGTTACGAAAACAAAATTGCCACTGATTCTAAAGACAACCACAAAGCATTCTATAGCTATGTCAAGAATCTCAATGGCAACACTCAGATCTGCTCTTAGTTACAGCACAATGGCACTAAATATACAGACCCAACTGATATTGCCAACATCCTGGCAGATAGGTTCAGTGCTAACTTTACCCCCCTCTCACCCCTTAAAAAGCCCAAATATATACCGGAAGAATGCAAAGTTCCTGTAATCATGGCTACACAGGTAAAAACCACACTCTCCAAAGCCAAGAACACAGCATCCATGAGACCAGACAATATCCCAGGCTGCGTTCTAGATGAACTACAGTACGAACTGGCACCCCACCTAAGTACCATGTACAATCATAGCCTCACCTCAGGCTTTGTGCCTGCTGAATGGCGCACAGCAACGGTTATCTTACTCCACAAGGAGGGAGCCACTACGGACCCCGAGAACTACTGCCCCATTAGCCTGACAAGCCTGGTCTGCAAGGCCATGGAACGTATCATCATGGAACTTATAAACAAACACATTGGTAATCTGCAAACTCTGGATCCCACCCAGTTCTGGTTTGTATAAGGCAGATCATGTCTCCTAAACCTGACAGACTTCTTTGAAGCAGTCACCAAAGCCGTACACAAGGGTAAGGTGGTTCACACAGCCTATCTAGATCTTGCCAAGGCTTTCAACACCATCCCCCACTCTGGAATTATAGATAAACTCACTAAGCTAGGTATAAATCCCTATGTCACAAGATGGGTTGCCAACTGGTTCACTGACAGAACCCACACTGTGAAAGTAGCAGACTCCAAATCCGACTTCAGACCAGTGACAAGTGGAGTACCACAGGGTTCAGTCCTGGGTCCTCTCCTGTTTAGCATCTACTTCTCTGAAGTACAGGCTAACACAGAAGGTCTTTGGCTAACAAAGTTCGCAGATGACTGCAAACTAGGAGCCATAATCAAAACTCCTAACGATGTGGACATCCTACAAAAGGGCCTCACTGAGACAGATGCCTGAAGTCAAAGCCATGACCTCAAGCTCAGTGCCAAAAAGTGCATTGTCATCCCCTTTGGTAAAAACTCTGTACCCATGAACTACAACATAGGTAGTAGTATACTTAACACTGAAAGTGTGATAAGAGACCTTAGGACACAGGTGGATAGTAGTCTCTCCTTTGATAATCACATCGTCACAGTAGTCAGGAAATCCTTCTACATGGCACACCTCATCACAAAAGGTTTCTCATCCAGAAAAAAAGAGGTCATTGTTCCCCTCTACTCATCACTCATTAAACCCATTATAGAGTACAATGCCCCTTTTGGTATGTATCTCACAAGACATCTACAACAACTGGAAAGGCCACAGAAATACCTCCCAAAGAGGATTACCAGCCTCAAACAGATGCCCTATGCAGACCATCTCAAAAAACTCCAGCTTTACTCGGTCTCATATCGCCTACTCAGAGGTTATCTCTGCCTAACATACAAAGCTATGTCAAACCCAGAGCTGTTGGACATGCTCCACTTAAAGAAATCCCAATCCCTCTGAGCTACATGCTCTAGGGACCTAAACCTTGTCACCACAATAAACAGAACATGCCGGAGGGATAGATTCCTGTCCCAGAGACTTCCCATACTCTGGAATAAACTACTTATCTATATCAAACAAAGCTTGTCATTAGCACTCTTCAAGAAAAATCTTGATGATTGGATGGGAAATAGGAAATTCACCTCAGGATCACCTCTTTGGCACTGCTCGACAGTGGCACAAAAAAATTATTTTCTTGGGTGGCAAAAGCCAGAATACCTTTTTGGCTGGGCTTGTATAGGCCCCAGGGCTGATAGCCTAGTACCTACCTATGAACCTATGAACCTATGTTTACAAGTCAGCTCCAGTGAGTCTGGATGAAGGTTTCAGGCCCATTGTTTTAAGGTTAAAGTTAAGGGCCATACTTTACATGTGGAAGGTGCTTTATTGCTCTGGTTTCTGCTAGTGTGTATATGTGAAATGCCTTTTATTGTTGTAGTCTCTTGAGCAGGTGTTAGCTTGCTAAATAATGCAGTTTGTGGCCTGGGAACTCCAGATAAAGTGTCAAATTGATGTAATTTGGGAGGGCCTTACAGAGCTGTTGGTTAGTGTTTAAAAACTATTGTTGAGAGAGAGATGAGAAGCATTTTGATCTTGGACATCTAACCCAGCACTGCTTATGCTCTTTATGTATGTAAGTAGGATTATAGCACTGTGTTTTCTCTTAAGATAAGCTAAAGATTAGAAAGTTAGATTAAGTGTTTTTTTTTTTACATCAGACCTGTCCTACTGTATTATTTTCAGTTTCTGTGTGATCTCTGAACTCGTAGATATCTCTGTGGTGTAGTAGTATTGTCTTGTGCTTTAATTATTTATTATTAAATATTTTAAAAACCTTTACCTGTGGCTGGTTTGTATAGAGAAGTAGGCTCTAGAGTACATTGCATATTTATAGAGTTCATTGTAATAGGCCACTCTAATAAGCTTTAAACTGAATAGTCACATTACCAATTGGATAATAATATTGCACAGTAATAATTGGATACCCTTTCAAGGGCCTTTGGGTAGCTGATAATTATATTAAGCTGGTGGTGGCAGTAATTACAACCGTATAGTCTGGGTAAAGGGGCACAGCTGGAGAATCTGTGTCAGCCTTTCCCATGAGTGTCTGTGAAGTTGTATATATAAACCAATGCAGCACACAAAGGTACCAAGTAGAGGTAGTCAAACCCAAAGCACAAAACACAATCCGAAGTGGAAGCTTCCACTTCAGATTGTGTTTCGTGCTTTGGGTTTCACTACCTCTACTTGGTACCCTTGTATGCTGCATTGGTTTCTTTGTCATTTGGGCTACATTGCCTCTTGTGTTGTTTAAGTTGTATAAATACTTGTCTCAAAGTGTGTGTGTGTGTGTGTGTGTGTGTGTGTGTGTGTGTGTGTGTGTGTGTGTGTGTGTGTGTTGTGTCAGTTACTTGGGCAGGGACACGAAGCACTGGTTGGACAGAGAGGGTACTGGAGGTTTTAGCTTTCCCAGCTAGGCTGAGACCTGGACCCTATAGCTGTGCTAATCGGGAGTTTTATTGGGGACCTGGTGAGCAAGGTAGCAACCATTCCCAGACTGACTGTGATCTCTGTGTGCACTTAAGGTAAATAGTACTTTACTGTGTGTATTAGTTATCCTTTCCTCTTCAAGGAGACAACCTCCCTGGTGTTAGTGGTAAGGATTGAGGCTCCTTGATTGCTGGGCCAGGGCATGATCATCACATGGATATTAACTGTAGACCACTATGTGTATAGGAGATGTCATTGAGGGCTGCCGTCATGTATTAATGGCATACCTGTCAGTGTCAGACGTCTGTCTGTCAACGCATTCATCATACTGCAATACCAGGTGGCTAGCTGATGTCTGTCTGTCCTCTGTACAGATGTGCAGGTGTTGGGATTCCATCTTGGCTACTTACAGCCAGTCTGTGCTTGAGTGACACTGACATGTCTGCCCAGCTGTGTTATGAATGCCACAACTAGGAATCCACACCCTGTATGCACCAAATGCCATGGATACCTCAACTACACTACCACAGTCAACAGAACATGCTTGGGTAAGGTCTCCAAGACAGACACTGACCATGTTATGTAAAACATGTTGCATACATGTCAACTGGAGCACCTCACTGGCCCTCTGCAAGAGGCAACCAGATGATTGCATGGTGCATGAAACTCTCACCCTGATGATCACCCCTGTGGTATCTGTTGATAGATGGCCTGCAGGCACATGGCAGGTGGCATTATACCACTATACACACATTCCCTACACTTCCCATCTCTCCATGGAAAATTGCCTGATACACACCTATGAACACCTGCACCAATGGACCCCAGTACTAACAAATGTGTATGTGCGCATTACTGAGAATAACAGTGTTTGTGTGTTTGCAGACCTGTAGTTGATAATACCCTGAGGTCCTTCACACACACTGCATGCACCCCCCCATTGCCATAGTTAGACGTGGCTGCTGCTGTACTAGACACTACATGTACCTTGTTACACTCTTCACCCTATGGGCTACTTGGGGCTTGAAGTACCAGCACAGTACTGTTGTACAAATGGGTTAATAGGCATGGGATACCCTCTGAGTTCTGGCAAGTGTGTGTTTGTGTGCAAGTGTGTATATTTATAGGATACAGCATTCTTAGGCCACATTTTCCTACTACAATATACCTTGCCACACAGTATTAGGGATAGTGATGTTGCTGACCATAGGCGAGTCCTGACAATGCATCACTCTGTTATCCCTGTGGCATGTGCATTACATGCATATCCCTTTAATAACAGTCGTGGGATAGACAAGGGGTTGTATTGTATTCCTGGTCAATGTGTGATGGTGGGTATGTCAGTGTATTATCATGGGTTTCAGTGTGTACAATATCCACTGTGGGGTGTGGGTTCTGGGTATACTGTTTTTACACCATGGTACCCCCAGTACATGTCCCATGTTCCACTGTATGGGGACCACTGTCACCATCAACCATACAGGTAACTGATAACACTATCCAGCCTAGTTATGCATGTGCTGTGTGCAACTTATCTGTAACAGAATGGACACACTGACAAGGTAGTTAGCACTGATAAGCCCAGGTCTCTCAGATGTGTGTATGACTGTTATGTGTTTGTCAATGTGTATATGATAGTATGTCACGCTATGTATTGTCCATAAACAACCAGTACATCCCCCATTACCATACTGTACAGGGCCTGGGGATGTTCTTCACATAACATGTAACCTGGAACACACCTCGTCCTAAAAGCTGTGTGGTGTGTGGAATTAAGGCCACACTCATCAGAAGCACTACATACCGAGGTAGGGGTTCTAGTTCCAGTGCTGCCAAGTAAGTGTGTGTGTGTATGTGAAGGGATCTACTTCTGTTTGCAGAATGTACATGTCCCAGGAGGTCATCTGTCAGAGAACTACCTGGCAAATGCTAACATTTCACAGGTATCATCCTGTGGAAATACACTCCATCACAACTAGTAGTAGATGTGTAAATGCCCTCTTCCCCACTGTATAGGTGTACAGCGATACTAGGCTTGGTATATATAGCCGGGTGTGGCTGTTGTGGACACAGCTACCATCATTACAGTTACTGTTGAGTGTATCCCCCCTGATTAGCTGGCTGTAATACTGTACAGTTCATGTTAACAGGTTAAGAAATTGTCAGTCACACTATCTGCAGTTCTAGAGCACCTCATACCCTCCATAGGGTAGGGCTGTGCCACCCACACCAGCACACCTATGTTTACTAAGTTGAGGATTGCACTACATTGGGTAAGGGGGCATATATCATGCCAGTACCATCATCAATGACATTAAACAAGCAGATGGCTTATATCCCAATGTGTTGTTGTGCCTATTCTGTCTTGGTGGAATTACCTAGGCTAAAATGGGTTCCTTGCACAAATACATACATCCACGTGTACAGTATTCTCTGTGTATTGCATCATCACCAAATCCTCTGTGTGTGTTATACACAACCATGTGGAGTGTACCACCCACTACACTTACCATTGTCCACTGTAGAAGAGCTGTTGACTTCAGCCAACATGCACTCACATCTATACACCCCCAGACCTATCAGCCATGCTCCATTATGGGAGCGGCTCTGAATTCTGGCATGTCCCTGTCGACCTCCAGCTGTTGGTGTTGCTGGCCTACATCCATGTGGCCGTCACACTACTCCCACCATATGCTTGTGCACAGACATTCCACGATCGAGGATTCTCACCATCTCAACCAACCATCTATCCATGACTTCTGCAAAATAATGGTGGGCACCTGCAAGATCACAGGTATTGTCAATAACAGCTGAATGAATAGCCCTCTGCCACCTCATACCATTCCATACATGCCTGTGCCTCCATGATGGCCTGAAACATGCATCTGGTGGTATGGAAGACATCCTTCCTGTGTGTGGGCAGCAGTGTTACAGACAGCAGGTTGCAATACCTCTTACAACAGGACTTGCAGACACAGGCCAACTACATATTTGTATAAGGTTCCAGACCTACGGACAGTGTGAGTAGTGTTGTTATATGCATTGTATACTGCTAGTTTTACAGGGTTTGTGTGCACATACTAGTTTAGCATGGAATGCAGTCTGTCTGCATAGTGCTCAACTGTGGGCTTGTCCACATGATGGCCAGAGGATTGGCTGTTATGTTTTGTCTGTTCACCACACAGGTCTTGTCTCAGATACATCAGTGGTATTCTGCCTGTTGAGTGCTATCAGTACATGGCTACATCCATTTGTGTTTCTGACTTCATATTCCTGAATAAGGGAATGTTGCAACCAATACTGTAACACCATCAACTTTCACAGTGTATAACAACAATATTTCAAATATGGCCCTGTGTTCCAGCCTCTGTCCTCCACCAATATACCAGGCTTTGTCCATATGTCATGCAGTAAGAGGTTGTTAAGTAGTGGCCTATCATTATGTCATACTAGCATTCCTGCCATCATTCCAGTGATGTTGTGGACCCCCACACATATTGTGGGGTAGGGTCTATATATATATATATATATATATATATATATATATATATATGTGTGTGTGTGTGTGTGTGTGTGTAGGCTACAGCCGGAGAAAACATGTGTGTCCTTGTATAGTCCAGAGGTCAGTGTATGTAACACTGTTATATGCCCTTGTAAGTCATTCTTATGAGGGAGGGGTATGCACCATTTATAACGTAGGCTGTTACAACATGTGAGGAATATCAGTAGTAAGACACCTTAAGGTATACGGCTGTACACTTACATACATTTCACCTTGGGAACATTGGTGGGCTAGTGCTTACTCTCTTACAGACAGTTCTGTTTGTCATTGTGATAGTGATGTTTTAAGTTAAGCATTGTTATGTAACAGATACATCTTCATTGTGACATCTTAATTATTTTCCCCCTAGGGGTTGAGTACTGGCTGTTCAATATAATGTGCACCCTCTAAATATGTATCTTTCTATACAGATCTATACGTAGTAATATATGTATATGTGTGTGTATGTCTATATATATATATATATATATATATATATATATATATATATATATATGTATATATATATACATATATATATATATATATATATATATATATATATATATATATATATATATATATATATATGCATATATGTGTGCATATGTATCACTGGAATGTTTACTGCTTCCACATTGTACATTCCCTATGGTAGACAGACTGTTCTGCATGATATTTTATTGATTCCATCCTGATATTATATAGGTGATATGGATTAAGGTTAACATTTTGTGGCTGTGTTGTGTAGAGTCCTGGGTATGAGACTTGCAAGTGTTTGTATTGTGTTGCAAGGCAGATCTGTTCAGCTCTGGATGAGGGGATGATATCAGTAACTACAAGAGGTACTTAAATTGGGCCCCCCTCACTTCCCCATTAATGGTGCCTTTGGTCATATATGTATTTGTTGTGTTCTTTTATATATCTATAGAAAGGCTCACCCAGACTCTGCTACACTTTGCTTTGAGGGAAAGGTTAGTTTGCTTTTTATTTGTTGCATTTTGTATTACTTTATTGCCTTTTTCTATTTTAAATACTGTGATTTGTTTTCTTTACCTTGTGTTTTACTTGTATTCTGCTTTTAACTACATATTGAAACTTGAAAAGAGACCACAGCTCTGTCTCTTGTGAGTCCTCTAATGCACATTGCAGTGTTTTGGATAAACCATTTTTTTTTTCATCTTACCTTTAAGCATCCCTGTGACTAGCACTTGCTGTAAAACCTGCTGGAAAGCACTAGGAAGCCAATCACTCAACTCTCTTTACTAATAAGAAGAAATTAATCGTAGGCCTATAATTGCAAAGTACCTTGCTAAAGTAAGGGAAAACAGCTCTTGTACTTCACAAAAGAAGCACCAAACCAAGCATGTCCAAGGGTCAGCTTTGGGTGATTTCTCCTGACCACATGGTGAATCTGGGCATACTGGGGCAATGCAGCAATTGCCACATGTACACAGACAACCCTCTCCTCCTACAGCCCAGCACTACAACCTGTGACAGATGCACTTACGTAGCCAAACTGGAAGCAAAGCTCTCTCCACCCAAGATTGTGCTAGACAGTCAAGAGAAGGTTAACACCCGCACTACACCTCAAGCAACACATAGCCCTTCTAAACCCACACCACCAACACCCTCACATAGAAACACTAAACCCTGATACGCAGAGGCCTTAACAGTAACCTGCCAAAGCAACAAGGACCTCTGAAGCTGAAATGGAAACAAACACCAATCACAATCAGTGTCACATAGCTCACAATACCAGTGTGTTACCCAGCAACAGCCCCTAAGGCAAGACAACGTACTCAACACTTTAGTCATAGGTGACTATAGTCAGGCACACTGATGTCCCACTCACCAGGCTGAACAAGGATAAAATTACAGTCAGCTGCCTGTCAGGTGCCAGGATCTGCCAAATAACGCATGCACTCAAGTCACTTCACAAGAAGTACAAATATGACTCTGTCATTGTCCATGTTGGAGTGAATGACTTGAGATGTACCTCCCTGGACTACATGAAAGGAGACATGGAAGAGCTCTCAGATCATGTGGCCAAGGCAGGTATGACCCTAGCCCTGAGTAGCATCCTGCCTTTGCCCAGAATGATACCACAGTATAAGGACAAAATGATTGACTTCAATAATTGGCTAAGCATCTGGTGTTATTCAAAGGGGATCCAGTATCTGTCTGCCTGGGGCGACATGATTGAGAGACCATGATGCTTTGCCAAAGATGGTCTGCACCTGTCACCCCTGGGATTCAGGTTACTGACTAAGGCTCTTGCCACCCCTATAGGGCCTTTTTTAGGCAAAGTTCAAAGGACAAAATCACCACCATAATAGGTACAAGCATGAAAAATCTGAAGGTAATGCTACTCAATGCTAGAAGTCTAAACCTCAAAATGCACTCTCTCGAGGCACTCCTAAAAATCGAGAACACTGATATCTGTGCAGTAACTGAGACCTGGTTCAAGGCTCCAGAGAGCACCACTACAGTACCAGGCTACAACTCTTACCACACGTTTTGTCTTAGCACACTTTTTGGCCATGAAATCAGGAACAAAATACTAAAGGTGGAGGATTGTCCATATTCACCAAGGATATTCACACCACCAGGCTAGTTGCCCAACACAATCTGTCTGAAATTCTCCAGGTGCAACTAACACTAGGTAAGACTGCAATCCAAATTGTAGCTTGCTACAGATTCCCCACCATGCCCCAAGACTCTCACTACACCTTTCTAAACATACTGGAAAGTTTTAAGATACAACCAAACACCCTAATACTGGGTGATTTCAACTACCCTGCTGTTAACTGGGAAAACTACTCATGTACCAACACCTTTGTCCAGTGGTTCTTGGAATGCATAAAACCCAGTGCCCTGGATCAACTAATCAATAGTCCCACCAGGGGCTCCAATATACTAGACCTGGTCATTACCAACATAGAAAATTGATGCTCCACACCTATGGTCACCCCCTCATTGGTCAGGTCTGACCATAAGCTAATCACCCTTGGCATCCACATCCCTCCCCCACCCCCAGTAAGGAAACCTCTGTAAAAAACTTCTCCAAAGCCAACTTCATGCTACTCAAGTCAGAAGTAACAAACATCATGACATCCATGCAGACGTGAACTGAAAGTTTGACTGCTGAATCCTACACTAATGCACTCTATAAGCACATCCACTCATGCATGAATCGTGCCATCCCAAATAGAACCAAGATGCTCTCCTCCAAAAAAAGAAGCCAATCTGATGGTCCCCCTGCCATAAACAAACTTTACAATAAAAGGAAGAAACTGTTGTAGAAAAGAGGAAAATCCCAAGATGCAAAAAACTCCCTTACCAGCCTCAGTGAAAAGCTGAGATCCCTCATAAAATCCTCCAAAGCTAGTTGCAAAAATAAAATTGCCAAAGATTCCAAAGACAACCACAAGGCATTCTATAGCTATGTTAAGAATGTAAATGACAATGCTCAGATCTGCTCTGAGCTACAACAGAATGCCCCCATAAATGGCCCATCTCAATACCGGAAGATTGCAAATACCTGTAATAATGGCCACGCAGGTAAAAAACGCACTATCCAAAGCTAAGAATACAGCATCCATGGGACCAGATAACATCCCAGGCTTTGTATGACATGAACTACAAAATGAACTGGCACCTCACCTAAGTGTCATGTTTAATCATAGCCTCACCTCAGGCTTTGAGCCCACAGAGTGGCGCACAGCTACAGTTATCCCACTCCACAAGGGGGGATCCACCTTGGATCCTGGGAACTACCACCCCATCAGTCTGATGAGCCTGATCTGCAAGGCCATGGAACGTTTTATCAAGGAACTTAATAACAAAGACATTGGCAACCTTCAAACACTGGACCCCACCTAGTTTGGGTTCATGAAGGGCCGTTCTTCTCTCCTGAACCTGATTGACTTCTTTGAATCAGTCTCTAGAGCCATGGACAAGGGTAAGGCGGTCCACACAGCCTATCCGGACCTCACTAAGGCTTTTGACACCATCCCCCACTCTGGAATCATAGATAAACTTACTAAGCTGGGCATTACTCCTACGTCACTCGATGGGTTGCCAAATGGCTTACTGACAGAACTCACACTGTAAAAGTAGCTGACTCCAAATCCATCTCCAGACAAGTGACAAGTGGAGTACCTCAGGGTTCAGTCCTGGGACCACTCTTGTTTGGCATCTACTTCTTTGAAGTACAGGCCAATACTAAGGGACTCTGGCTAACAAAGTTCGCAGATGACTGCAAACTGGGAGCCATTATTGAATCTCCAAATGATGTGGATACTCTACAAAAGGGCCTTACAGAAACAGATGCTTGGTGCCAGAGCCATGGGCTCAAGCTCAATGCCAAGATATGTATAGTTATGCCCTTTGGGAAAAAACATACCCATGAATTACCACATATGTGGCAGTACACTAAACACTGAAAGTGTGATAAGAGACTTAGGGACACAGGTGGACAGTGGTCTTACCTTCAATAACCACATTGCCACAACAGTCAGGAAATCCTTCTATGTGGCACACCTCATCACTAACAGCTTTTCATCCAGAAAAAAGGAGGTCATTGTCCCATTGTTGTCATCCCTCATTACACCCATTATAGAATACAACGCCCCATTTAGGATGTACCTCTCAAGACATCTGCAACAACTGGAAAGGCCGCAGAAATACCTCACTAAAAGAATCACAGGCCAAAAGCAGATGCCCTATGCTGACCACCTTAAAAAACTCCAGCTATACTCTGTCGCATATCATCTACTCAGAGGCGATCTCTGCTTAACATACAAGGCCATGTCAAACCCAGAGCTAATGGACATGCTACACTTAAAGAAATCCCAATCCCTCAGAGCCACATGCTCCAGGGATCTAAACCTTGTCATCACAATAAACAAAACATGCTGGAGGTATAGGTTCCTGACCCAGAGACTTCCCAGACTCTGGAATAGACTGCCCATACATGTCAAGCAGAGTGCCTCTTTGGCCCTCTTCAAAAGGAACCTTGACGATTGGATGGGACAAAGGAAATTCACACCAGGGATCACGTCAGTCGCTCTGCTAGACAGGGGTCCAGGAAGTAAATAGTGTGGGAAGAAATAGCCAGGGAATTGTTATGGCTAGGCTTGTATAGGCCCTAGGGCTGATAGCCTAGTACCAACCTATGAACCTATGAACTTATGGCATTAAATATACTAATCCCAAGGATATTGCCAATATCCTGGCAGATTGATTCAGTGCCAACTTCACCCCCTCTCATCCCCTACAGGGCCCATCTCAATACCAGAAAATTGCCAAATTCCGGTAATAATGGCCACACAGGTAAAAACTGCACTCTCCAAAGCTAAAAATACAGCATCCATGGGACCAGATGACATCCTGGTCTGTGTACTACATGAACTACAAAATGAAATGGCACCTCACCTAAGTATCATGTTTAATCATAGCCTCACCTTAGGCTTTGTGCCCACTGGATGGCGCACAGCTGCAGTTATCCCACTCCACAAGGAGGAATCCACCTTGGATCCTGGGAACTACCACCCCATCAGTCTGACGAGCCTGATCTGCAAGGCCATGGAATGTATTATCATGGAACTTATAAACAAAGACATTGGCAACCTTCAAACATGGGACCCTACCCAGTTTGGACTCGTGAAGGGCCGATCTTGTCTACTGAACCTGATTGACTTCTTCAAATCAGTCTCCAGAGCTGTGGACGAGGGTAAGGTGGTCCACACAGCCTATCTGGACCTTGCCAAGGTCTTCAACACCACTCCACTCTGGAATCATAGATAAGCTTAATAAGCTGGGCATTAATCCCTACATCACTAGATGGGTTGCCAACTGGCTTACTGACAGAACTCACACTGTAAAAGTAGCTGACTCCAAATCCAGATCCAGACAAGTGACAAGTGGAGTACCTCAGGGTTCAGTCCTGGGACCGCTCTTGTTTGGCATCTACTTCTCTGAATTACAGATCAACACTAAGGGACTCTGGCCAACAAAGTTTGTAGATGACTGCAAACTGGGAGCCATTATTGAATCCCCAAATGATGTGGATATTCTACAAAAAGGCCTTACAGAAGCAGATGCTTGGTGCCAGAGCCATGGGCTCAAGCTCAATGCCAAGAAATGTATAGTTATCCCCTTTGGGAAAAAGCATGTACCCATGAATTATCACATAGGTGGCAGTACACTAAACCCCAAAAGTGTGATAAGAGACTTAGAGACACAGGTGGACAGTGGTCTCACCTTTGATAACCACATTGCCACAACAGTCAGGAAATCCTTGTATGTGGCACACCTCATCACTAACACCTTTTCATTCAGAAAAAAGTGGTCATTGTCCCATTGTACTCATCCCTTATTAGACCCATTATAGAATACAACGCCCCATTTGGGATGTACCTCTCAAGACATCTGCAACAACTGGAAAGGCCTCAGAAATACCTCACTAAAAGAATCACAGGCCTAAATCAGATGCCCTATGCTGACCATTTAAAAAAAACTCCAGCTATACTCTGTCACATATCGTCTACTCAGAGGTGTTCTCTGCTTAATATACAAGGCCATGTCAGACCCAGAGTTGTTGGACATGCTACACTTGAAGTAATCCCAATCCCTCAGAGATACATGCTCCAGTGATCTAAACCTTGTCATCACATTGAACAAAACATGCTGAATGGATAGGTTCCTGACTAAGAAACTTCCCAAACTGTGGAATAGACTGCCCATACATGTCAAGCAGAGTGCCTCTTTGGCCCTCTTCAAAAGTAATTGTGACAGTTGGATGGGAGATAGAAAATTCACCCTGGGGATCACGTCTGTCGCCCTGCTAGACAGGGATCCAGGGAAGTAAATATTGTGAGAAGAAATAGCCAGGGAATTCTTATAGCTAGGCTTGTATAGGCCCTAGGGCTGATAGCCTAGTACCAACCTATGAACATATATATATATATATATATATATATATATATATATATATATATACACATATATAAATACATTTACTCTGCTGTTGAATGACTGTGCTGGATGATATGCTTGAGAAGACATCAGATTTATTTATATCTGACATGACTTAGTGGTAAATCACTTTGGCTATAGTGTGCAGGGTCCTGGGTTTGAAACTTGAAAGGGCTGATTATTTTGTTGCTGTGCAGAACAAGGGCTGTTGGATGCAGAGTGTCTAAGGCACTTTTAAGCAGTTGTAAGCGGGTTTGCACTACGGTAAGCAATGCTAACTTCCTGTTAAATATTCTTACAGTCAGCCTCTAAATTGCTTATCCTGTGTTGGTATTGCTTACCCCCCCCCCCCGCAAACAGGATTAAACCCGCTTACTACTGCTTAAAAGTGCTTATTCCCGCTTACCCCCATGCTAATTTCTTTAAAAGAAAAGAAAAAGGGGTGATAGAAAAGTGGTGAAAAGGGGCACAAAGAGGGAAAGTCAATAGGAAAAATAGCTAGGGATTTGCAGGACGGGTGTAGGGAAGGCCCATAGCTGCCCATTTCTTCTACAGCAACAGCTACGCATATACACTGAATATGGAAGTAGATTTGGACAGTCAAACCCCAGAGAGGGGGGTGAGGACAACAATAATATGTTGTGAATCCAATTACCCCAGATTACATGTGTCCAGTGGACACGTTGCCAAATGGACTGCTATGTATGGGGTGAGATATTTTTGGGGGAACAGATTGCCCCTTTTTTCTTTTTTTTAAGCTGAGAGCGGGATTTTGAGGAAGGATAGTGGGTATATTTGGGAAGGTAGGTTGATTAAGATGACAGACAAGACATGAAAGACAGCATACAGGGACGGCATATGACACATGTGGGGGGGTAAACACCTTGGATGGGGAGGGGTGTTTAGAAGTCAGAAGCCCATGAACCCCCAGATAGAAACAGTGAGACTGAGGTCCCCACCCATGGGCAGCCACCACTGTACCTTCACAGCCCCAAAGGTGGCTGTCATGGCGGTTGGGTAGGAGGGGCAGGCTGACCCTCTAAATGCACCACACAGCCCTCAAGCTGGTGTAGCAGATCTCCGAACTCCCTGCCGAGCTTGCTACGCACCAGACCCCAGACCTGACGATGGGTGACAGTTTCCTATCCGCACCCGCTGCCGGGGGGGGTGAGCCCCATCCCCTGAGGCAGTTCCACCCAAAGGTGGTGCAGGACCAGCAGACAAGGAGGTCTCGGGGTGGGCCCCAGACATGCCGGTGCCCAGTGCCATGGCCAGATGAGGTGGGAGTGGTGGGTCCGCTGGGACTGGCCTTCCCAAATGTGCTATGGTGTTGCAATTTTAAAACATATGTGTTATAGTCAACACGTTCCAGGATTAGGTGTAACAGCATGTATAGATATTCCCATTAACCCAAAACACCAGAAATGGAACAGTTGCATTGCAAACAGAACACATGCATATATGGAACCACAGTGGCCATTACAACAGCATGCAGGTTACATTGATGGCAGCATCCCACCAATGTGGGAGTATTTCAACATGGTACATGCATAGAAACACATTTCAATATTTATTAAACATAGGACATATGTCCCAACAGTAGATTTAATTGTACACATACCCATTGAGTTGTGTATTCAGATTATTGTTGCAGATATGGTAGGGGGGTGAGATATCAATTAACAACTTGTATATCCCTGTAATTCTCACAACTTTCTTAGTCACTGCTGTAATCTGTACCTTACAGGTATTATTACACTACCCTATGGCCTTAGTTTGGACAGTGGTATGTTATACACCTCTTACCTGGTATACCTGTGGAGGTATTGTTTGTTAACACTACCTGACTGTCTGTATGCATATTCCCAGGTTTCAGATTGATGTTATGCACATACATCTCAATCTCTTATTGCACATACTCTGATCAAGACTTGACAACATGCAGGTGGAACTGGGACATATTTTGACAATTGCTCTCATAAACTTTTGGTGAGTTGCTACAATGACAGGTTTGTTTTCATATACATTTTCTGAATATTTACAGTTCTGACAATCAGTTATATGTCATTAAAAGCTACCTAAATTTCAGAGATCATCACACTAATTTGCCAGGGGGACAGGGTGACAGGCAGTGGATATGGACTAATTATCTGGACATTCTGAACAAATCTATACAGTTGAGAGGTATGATTATGCATACATCTTACTACCACTCCCAGGATTCTAACCATGGCTGTATCTGCTAAAAATAAAACAGTGTACGTCACAGCTGAGTGTGCTATTTAGATATTGCTGTGTATCTCTTCACTGTTTTCTGTCTATAAGTCTCCTGTGGTTTTACAGTCTGACCTTGTAATTACAAAAGTCTTATACAAGGATTCCTAGACATTTTTATTATGTAGCACAGTGTGGGTGACAGTGATGACTAATACATTATTATTCAGAGAAACTGCAACACTAACAATGCCATACAATACCAGACTAAACAGTACCAGTCTAGGATTTCAATCTTTATTTCCAGGCAGAGTTTTCTTTTCTGACAGACCTGTGGAGGTAATGTTTGTTAACACTACCTGGATGTTGCCACATATATTACCAGATTCCACGTTATTATTATGCACATACGTCTCACTCTGTTACTGCACACACTCTGATCATAGCTTCACAATATGGGGATAGAGATGGGACATAATTTGCGTATTACTCTCATAACATTTTGATGAGTTTCTAGAGTGACAGGTTTGTTCTTATAGATATTTTTCTGACGAGTATGATGTCTGACAATCAGTTGTATGTCATTATTTGCTGCCTAAACCTCTGGGGTCAGCCCACTGATTTGCTAGGGGGTCAGGGTGACAGGCAGAAAATTTAAGCCAATTAACTGAACTTTCTGACACAAATCTGTACAGATGAGGGGTATGATTATGCATACAGCTTACTACCACTCCCAGGATTTGAACCATGGCTGTGTGTGCTAAAAATATATCAGTTTACATCACAGTAGAGTGTGCTATTTGGATTTTGCTGTGCATCTTTTCACTGTTTTCTGTCTAGGTCTCTCTCAGTTGTACAATATGACCTTGTGATTACAACAGTCATATACAGACATTCCTACACATTTTATTTATGTAGCACAGTGTGGGTAACAGTGTTTAATACAACAGTACTATTAAGAGAATGCAACACTACATTACCATATGATACCAGAGTAAACACACACAGTCCAGGAGTTAGACCTTTATTGCCAGGCTGTTACCCTTTTATTTACATACAACCTATATGAGACTCTTCCTGCCATATTGTCTGTTTTTTTCAGTACATCCCATACACAATACAGGTTTTATACTGGCAGTTAACTTTCTACTACTTTTAGATTTATTTCTTATGACAGTACATGCAAGATTATTACTAACCTACCTCGCGACACAGCCTTTGCAGCCTACACACATGGGTTTCCTGATTCACAGCCCGCTCTACTGCAGCTGTCAGAGACAGAGGAATATTTAGCTATACCTATCCATAATATACATGAGCTACGCAATTATTAAACAGTTAGTAGAATGAGTACTTACACACTGCTGGGACATCACCCTGCCTAGCTTCTTGGATCCACTGATCCAGGAGATCCCTCTCCTTCCGTTTCAGGTCAGCATAGTGATGCCTGACCTGCTCACCAGTTTAAGGGATGCCAGTGGCACTGGTGAGGTCACGGGCGAGACAGCTCCAGGCTTCCGCTTTATATTGGGAACCCTGGTACTGGCCCTGCAGCTGTCTCTCTTCATGGTCTTTTACCAGGAGTCCTGCCATGACCTTAGACTCTTGGATGCCCCAGCGCTGCATTCAGATGTGTGATCCTTCCCCAACACTGGCCATTGTGTCTACAGGAGGAAGCTGCAACCAGTTATGAGATGTATTCCTGCCTGTGGGGTTTAAACAGGACTAATTTCCCCACACTTTGCCATGATTGGATGGTTTTGAAAATGCTAAGCTATGGGCAAACCTGCTTACCTAAGGTTGGCATTGCTTAAAGGGACATACCAATGGGCAAATCTATTTAGCTGGGCTACACATTGCTTACACCTGGTAAGCAGAGGTGTGCAATGCTTAGCGTTGCTTATTTTTAAATTTGCTTATTATTTGCAGTTTGGCATTGATTTATCATTCATTATATGTTATAAATTTGTTTAGTATCCATGATTCATGTGTACATACACTGTATGGGGTACTTGTGTTTATCGGGGGATTTCACCAATTTATTACAATGACACCTCACATCTGGACTTAATGCAGTACTCCAGTTCACAAATATATGTTATTTAGTAGATTATACAACAAACATTTTTTATAAATTCCTTTCACTTGTGAAATGTGATTTTGCTGTAGTGAGGATCTGTTTGAGTATTCCTCAATTTTATATACAGCTGATATGGCGTAGGGTAAATCAGTGTGGCTATGGTGTGCAGGGTTCGAGACTTGTAAAGGCTGATTATTTTGTTGCTGGGCAGAACAAGGGCTGTTGGATACAGAGTGACTAAGGCACTTTTAAGCAGCTGTAAGTGGGTTTGTGTGATGGTAAGCAATGCTAACTTTCGGTTAAATATTCTTACAATCAGTTAGCCTATAAATTGCTTATCCTGTGTAGGCATTGCTTATCCCCACGCAAACAAACAAGCAAACCCGCTTACAACTGTGTACAGATGCTTACTCCAGCTTACCCCCGCACTAATTTAGAAAGAAAAGAAAAATGGGTCATGGGAAAGTGGTAGATTTGGACACTTTATACATTTTTATACTATTTGCTGTATGGCATTGATTTATCATTCATTACATATTATAATTTTGTTTAGTATCCCTGATTCATGTGCACGTATACTTTATGAGGCACTTGTGTTTATCTGCGGATTTTACCACATTATTAAAATGACACCTCACATCTGCACTTAATGCAGTACTCCAGTTTACAAATATATGTTATTTAGTAGGTTATACAGCAAAAATAATGTTCATGAATTGCTTTCACATGGAAAATGGAATTTACTACAGTGAGGATTGAACCGGGAATGATTGCTCACAAAGCAAACATTGTAACTGCTACACTATTGCAGTACTGCTTCTACTGAATGTATCTTGCTATTTACTTTCTTGTACCATTTAAGCTAGAGTATGCATAGCTAAGCAATGGGCAAACCCATGCAGCTATGGTTAAATTTAATCAGTTTGATAAAAAAAATATTTATAGTGTTGTTTTCTCTAAGAAGGGACAGGTTTCACTCATTGCTGTGGATTTCTGCATGCATCTGCACATTTGACAGAAATCCTGGCATGTTTCTGTTGCTGTGAGTGTAGGGTTTTCCTGGAAAGTGGGGCTTTGACCTTTGCAGTGGCTGTGGGTGTGTTTAGTCCTGCAACATGTCATGTTTATACACTAACAGTCCCACTTTGGGCATTTGAAAAGGTGGCAACCCCCTATATGAGCATTCTCGCTCATTGTAATTGCCGAACAGCAATTCTTGAGTGCAGGGGCATGTATACTGTGAGAGCTCTGCTCTCAGACACACCCCCTGCACTTGTCCATGTTCCATGTCCGATTAGGAGCAGAGGCAGCGCGCCTTCATAACTATGCATGTCGCGCTGCTGTGCTGCTCTTAAATGGTCATTTCCATGCAGGAATAAGCTATTCCTGCACGGAGGTTTACTGAATCCCAGGGGCTATTTCACATAATATTAAGGTGTGTCTGATGCAGAATAATTGTTTTATGTAGCAGTTAAATGAAATTTAGAAAACTTTTGTTTTGTCAAGAAATCTCAGGACAATTTTTACTGCCCAAATAACGACTGTTCTGTGTAAACAGAGGCAGATTGTAACCCTACATGTCATTCATGTAAACAGGTAGAGCTTCTACATCTGAAACAATGAATACTTCACTTTTACATTATTTACAGTGGTATAAAGAAACATAAATCTGCAATATAAAATAATTACTCCCATTCTTTTAAATGTTCCACATTTCACAAAGTACTCTGACCTTAGCATTATAAATTGTATCTGCTCCACAGTTTCAATTTGTCTTAACACAGCTCCAGTTTTTGCTCTTTCATTGTGGCAATTATTAAGCCAGTGAGAGAGAAACTCCCTGGAACTTTTCATTGTCAAATTGGACCAATAGCAGACAATACCCACAAGCCAGTCCAACAGTAATAGATTCATAGGTTCATAGGTGTATACCAAGCTAATGACCACCAGGGCCCTAATAAGCCTAACTGTGCATCCCAAATGTGACCCACTGATCTGACTTATATACAGGTGATTTACTGGCTGTCTTTGTCCATCAGAGACATCGGCAGCAGAATGGAGTGAATTTCTGATTATCCATCCATTGGTCAAAGTTGCACTTAAATAGGGATAGGGATGTGGCTAGGGATAGGGATAGGGATAGGGATAGGAATAGGGATAGGGATAGGGAGAAGCTCCCTGACAACTTTTTCCTAGTTGAAACCACTGATGGTACAGTTTCTGTTTCTGCAATGGCAGTGACTTACTGTGTGGGACGAGCTTTTCTCTTTTCTCTGTAGTTGTCCAGTCATGAAGTAAGTAAAATAATGGAGGTATTACATTTTGTACCCATATGTAGGGTATAGAGGATGTTCTCTCCAGTACTTGCTGTCTCTGCAGGCATGCCACTACATTCTCCTCCTGTTTCTGCTCTCAGGCTTGTCTTCCTAGCCTCTTCCTGCCATCTTTTCAGTATTTTCTAGTGACCAGCTGCTGCATATTTCATGTGTGAAGTGTCCTTAACCACTCCTGTTAGGACTTTCATGAGTTTTTCACTTTGCCTTCCACTGTTTTGACTTTTTTTTAATAATTAAATAGTTAAGTGCAGAAAAACTTTGCAGGACAGTTTAAGTGTCCTGCAGACCAGGAATCAGTGACCCTTGGCATATTATATTAGCTGTCAGTCACCTGTGTGCTGGTACATTTTAAAGGTTTAAACTGAAAAGAGTAGAGGAGCAAGGATTGTGCCTTCAGAAACACTGAGGGAAAAACTGAGGTTTCTTGTAAAATGTACTTCTCCAAACAATCACCTGCCTTCTCTTCACAGGTAACTTGTGAACCAAGTCAGATCTGAAGAAATGCAAGACATTTTAGCTGAACGGAGTGGTTAATAAAGTCAAATTGATTTGAAAAATCAACTAAAATAGCTGTGGTAGGCATGCCTTTCTCTAAATTTGATGCAGTAGAATCGACTAATTTCAGTACAACTCTATGTGTACTGTTCCTAATAATGAAGTCACATAAGATAACGGTATGCTTTCCATGATTAAGACAGTCTGGGAATTGTGTATTATTTAATTTAGCACTTTAATCAACTGCAAACAAGAAGATAACCAGTGCGTACTGAATGTCCAGGTGAAAACTAAACTTCAAAAAAACATATACCAACTGGACAACCACAACTGAAGACACGGCTTTAATAAAAATGATGATAAAAATTCCATTTGCTGCTATTTTTATCATCATTTTTTTTAAAGCCGTGTCTTCAGTTGTGGTTGCCCAATTGGTATATGTTTTTGTACTTTAATCAACTGGACAGTAACTGTGACTTCTTGTGATTCACTGTTTTTGAAAAGTGGAATTACCCTGGCAGCTTTCCAAACATTGGGAATTATACCACCCAGATGATTTCTTGTAAATATCGTGGCACATACAGCAAGGTCATCTGCTAGCATTGTAAGGAAGTGAAACTTTTTGACGTGATTTTCTCAAGTGTCAGGGAATCACCTTCTTTTGGGGCTGGCATGGCTCAGAAGAAGCACAAGAGGTAGTCAGAGGAAAACCATAAAATAGCTTTATTTTTTTTTTAATTTCTCCAAATGTTTAGGATTTCCAATACCTTGACAAGAGTGGACCCCATTCCCAAGTCAGGACTTAACTTAAGTTCATGAAATTAGCATTGCTTCAGTCTTTCATACATGTCAAGAGTGCTCTTCTCAGAACCAGCAATGTAACTAGAATTGTCATATATACCTACGCTTGAAAATTTTGTCTTATTAGCCCTGTTGCTTCTACACTACTGGGACTGTCTGTGATTGTTTATTCAACATTGTTTTAGTTTCAGCTTATCCACTATATTAGCTAGGCGTTGCAATTTCAATAATGATACTTTGTCCTGTTTTCACTGACTACAATATCTGGCTTTCTTGCTTCTGCTTTCTTGACTGAAAGTATTGGATGATCCCAGGTGATCAGACCTTCTTAATTTTTAATAGTTCTTTGTGGTTCATATTTCCAATAATTCTTAGTTACATGCATGCTGTAGTGTTTGCACAATCCCCAGTGTAACCTTGCCAAAGTGTTGTGCTTTTCAGCAAACACACCTCAGCCATGAGTATATCACAACCTATAAACATGTGCAACTGTTTCTAGTTCTGCACAACAGAACCTACATCTTCCACTTTTCTATAGATTTTCTAAACTGATGCATAGGTAGCTTACTACCTTGACCTGTCATTATTATTTTTTCATTCTTTGATTTAAATTCACCTATTCTTAGCCATTCACTGTTGCACATTTATCAGGACTAAATACCATTCTTATATTATCAGAAAAAGTTTTAAACATTTACATTTGTGCTTTCAGTTGTTTGTATGAAAGCTATACAGTTTTAAATCATCCAAAAAAGTAGATATCAGGGATTTCCTCCCTATCCCACTCAGCAAGGTTGCTTTCTGAAAGCCAAGATGTAACCATAGCTTACTTGGTCTGTTAAGCAAATGGCTTAATGGATTACGGGGAAGGGAAAACAACAATGGTGATAAAGAATCTCCTTGGATTTTTATCCCTGGGGATAATAATTTTCCCATTATAAAGAGTTAGTTATAACATGGTTTGTCACTGTTTCATAGCAATTGCTGTGCAGTTTATCAAATTAGGCTGTATTGTATGCATCTGTAAGCATTCTATAATCTATCAACGAAGAACACTGTCAATGCATTTTGTAATCTAAAAGTAAACAGGAGCTAATATGGCAGTTGAGTTTAGATGCTTATACTTTCCCAGGCATTAATGACTATTGTTCTGTTGTATCTGTTTTAAAGCACAAACTGCACTATATTTCTTGATTATTTTTTATTTTTTTTTATTTTTATATGTAATATTTTTCTACATTTGTTGTTTTATTTTTAGAACCCATTTTTATACATTTAAAGATGCACTAGTTTGTATATAATTAGTAACATGATAAGTTGTAAATGTATTGTTGAAGTGGTTCTTAGAGAGTTCACTGGGGGGGTGTACTATTTAATTAATTCTGTTAGTTACCGAAGGAGTTTTGAAAAAGTCCTGTTAAGGACAAAAGTGCTTAACTACTGTGTTGTTACTGGGTTTTTTTTTGTTTTATGAACCTGTGAACATACATTAAAGGAGTTTATTTTACCAGCAAGAGCTTCATCAAACCAACTTGTTTCACTGTTCTCATTTTTGGAATTACTAGTTGGTGTGTGCCTTAAGCGCAGTGTTCCTGTTTTATATTTTTGTTGTTGTTTTTTTTTTTTGTATCAGTAAACATATTTTTCTGCTTGACAAGTTCCTGTGTATACCTATCGAGTTCGGTGGTGGTGTATTTGGAGTCAGATGTTTAAAACACCTCTTGGTAGTTACTTGGTTGGTTATTAGTTGTGATTCCATTGAGCATCCACAGTCTTTATTGGGGTCACAGGATTTGTTTAGTGAGCATGCAGGTAGCCGGCTTCCTTGAAATCTTACACTGTTAATTCAGCAGCTTAGGACGTACATTCCATGGTAACTTTAAAAGCTAGCACTGTGGCGAAATGAAGTAATCAGAGTGGTGTGTTGCTCATTCCTTTTTCTGGCGTAGCTGAGTTCAGAATTCAGCTAACACCCGACTTTGTTACTATCTGTACTCAGCTTTCAGCTGACACCTGACTTTGTTACTATCCGCATACCTCTCAACTTCTTAGGCTAAACAAAGCCATAAATAATGGGGGGAAAAGGGCCAACAACAGGGACAATTTTTAAATATTGCTCTTGCAAACTTAGAAAGTTGACAAAATAAGTTAGTATGAATTTTCTGAATGGTATGAAAAATGAAACTCAAATCATCATCATCTTTTGTCTTTTCCCGTTAGGGGTCGCCACAGCGGATCATCTCTTTCCATTTCTTCCTATCCTCTGCATCTTGCTCTGTCACACCAACCACCTGCATGTCCTCTCTCACCACGTCCATAAACCTTATCTTAGGCCTTCCTCTTTTCCTCTTACCTGGCAGCTCCATCCTTAGCATCTTTTTCCCAATATACCCATCATCCCTCCTCAGCACATGTCCAAACCAATGCAATCTCATCTCTCTTGCTTTGTCTCCAAACTGTCCAACATGAGCTGACCCTCTAATATACTGATTCTTAATCCTATCCATCCTAGTCACACTAAGTGCAAATCTTAACATCTTTAACTCTGCCGCATCCAGCTCTGACTCCTGCCTTTTTGTCAATGCCACTGTCTCCAACCCATATAACATAGCTGGTCTCACTACCCTCTTGTAGACCTTCCCTTTCACTCTTACTGGTACCCGTCTGTCACAAATCACTCCTGACACTCTTCTCCACCCATTCCACCCTGCCTGTACTCTCTTCTTCACCTCTCTTCCACATTCACCATTACTCTGAACTGTTGATCCCAAGTACTTAAACTCGTCCACCTTTACCAACTCTACTCCCTGCATCCTCACCATTCCTCTACCCTCCCTCTCATTTACACACATATATTCTGTCTTAGCCCTGCTGACCTTCATTCCTCTGCTCTCTATAGCATATCTCCACCTCTCCAGGGTCTCCTCAACCTGTTCCCTACTCTCACTACAAATCACAATGTCATCTGCAAACATCATAGTCCACGGGGCCTCCTGTCTGATCTCATCTGTCAACCTGTCCATCACCACTGCAAATAAGAAAGGACTCAGAGCTGATCCTTGATGTAATCCCACCTCCACCTTAAACGGATCTGTCACTCCCACTGCAGTCCTCACCACTGTCACACTACCCTCATACATATCCTGTACCACTCTTACATACTTCTCTGCCACTCCCGACTTCCTCATACAATACCACAACTCTTCTCTAGGCACCCTGTCATATGCTTCCTCCAAGTCTACAAAGACACAATGCAACTCCTTCTGACCTTCTCTGTATTTCTCCAATAACACAATCAGAGCAAACATTGCATCTGTAGTGCTCTTTCCCGGCATGAAACCATACTGCTGATCACTAATCATCACCTCCCTTAACCAAGCTTCTACTACTCTTTCCCATAACTTCAAGCTGTGACTGATCAGTTTTATCCCTCTGTAGTTACTGCAGCTCTGCACATCACCCTTATTCTTAAAGATGGGTACCAAACACTTTTTCTCCACTCCTCAGGCATCCTCTGACTTTCCAAAATTTCATTAAACAATCTAGTTAAAAATTCCACTGCCATTTCTCCTAAGCACCTCCATGCTTCCATTGGTATGTCATCTGGGCCAGCAACCTTTCCATTCTTCATCCTCTTCATAGCTGTCCTTACTTCCTCCTTGCTAATCTGTTTCACTTCCTGATTCACTATCCCTACATCATCCAGCCTTCTCTGTCTCTCATTCTCTTCATTCATCAGCCTCTCAAAGTACTCTTTCCATCTACTCAACACTAACCTCTCTTGTGACTACCTTTCCCTTGCTATCCTTTATCACCCTTACTTGCTGCACATCTTTCCCAGCTCTCTCCCTCTGTCTAGCCTAGGTCCTTTTCTCCCTCTTTAGTGTCCAATCTCTCATACAACTTTCCATACGCCTTATCCTTAGCTTTTGCCACCTCTCTCTTTGCCATGCTCCTCATCTCCTGTCTACTTTCTTCATCTCTTTGACAATCCCACTTCTTCTTCACCAGCCTCTTCCTCTGTATACTCTCCTGTACTTCCTCATTCCACCACCAGGTCTCCTTGTCCTCCTTCCTCTGTCCAGATGTCAAACCAAGTACCTTTCTAGCAGTCTCCTTACTAGTTCTGCTGTAGTTACCCAACTATTCAGTAACTCTCCACTGCCTCCCAGTGCCTTAACTCTTCCCTAAACTCCACTTCACAATCACCCTTTTTTAACTTCCACCATTTAATCCTTGGCACTGCTTTCACACTCCTCCTCCTCTTCTTGATCACCAACATCATCCTACAGACCACCATTCTATGCTGCTTAACTACACTTTCCCCTGCCACCACTTTACAGTCTCCAATCTCCTTCAGACTGGCCCTCCTACATAGGATATAATCCACCTGTGTGCATCTTCCTCCACTCTTGTACATCACCCTATGCTCCTCCCTCTTCTTAAAATACGTATTCACCACAGCCATGTCCATCCTTTTCGCAAAATCCACAGTCATCTGACCTTCTGCATTCCTCTCCTTAACACCATACCTACCCATCACTTCCTCATCCCCTCTATTCACTTTACCAACATGCCCATTAAAGTCCGCTCTAATCACTAGTCTCTCACCCTTGGGTACACTCACCACAACTTCATCCAACTCACTCCAAAGTTTCTCTTTCTCATCCATCGCACACCCAACTTGTGGAGCATATGCACTAACAACATTCATCATTACACCATCAATTTCGAGCTTCATAAACATCACTCTGTCAGACACTCTCTTCATGTCTAAAACACTCTTGGCATATTGTTCCTTTAGTATAACCCCTACCCCATTTCTCCTGCCATCTACACCATGATAGAACAATTTGAACCTGTTTCCTAAACACCTGGCCTTATTTCCCTTCCATCTGGTCTCTTGCACGCACAATATATCAACCTTCCTTCTCTCCATCATATCAGCTAGCTCTCTTCCTATACCAGTCATATTGCCAACATTCAAAGTTCCAACCCTCACTGCTACACTCCTAACCTTCCTCCTCTCTTCCTGCCTTCGGGCATGCCTTCGCCCTCCTCTTCTCCTTCGGCCAACAGTAGCCCAATTTCCGCCAGCACCCTGTTGGCTAACTTTACTGGTGGCGGTTGTTGTTAACCCGGGCCTCAACCGATCCGGTATGGAAATATGAAATTTTTGTGACTTGGCAGTGTTTTGCCAGAAAATCACAGTTTTATGAAAAATGGACCAAAAATATGAAACATAAATCTAGATTTTCTGTAAAAATCTCTACAGTTGAGAGGTATGATACTCAGTTTTCAGCTAACACCCATCTTTGTCACTTTTGCTGCTGCCTCTCATTCTATCTGTCCTGATGAGATCAGGGAAGCAGAAAACAAGTCTTTGAAATGGCACCCAGTAAAAACAAATCTACAACTATACAAAACAAACAAACAAATAAATAAATAAATGCATTGCCGAAGTGTCGGAGTGACTTGAAAAAGGAATGCATGATTGATTCAAAGGGAACAGAGTAAGGTAAGTTAAAAGTGTCAGTTGTAAATTTCCACTGTAGTTTCCACTTTAACTCAATTCAGATGGTCAGATATATGTGAATTAATAAATTATTGTGTACGATTTTGTGCATAAACACAACCTCCTCCAGGCATACACACACACACACACACACACACACACACACACACACACACACACACACACACACACACACCTTTGTTTCCCAGTAGCAGCCATAGCTCCCACCTTCTTAATGCAAGAATAAGAGACAGAGATGAAAAACAATGAGGGACATAGCCTTAAAATTAGACTATGCATTAGCATATGCTTTCTTTCATATATGACATACTTTTTTTTTGTGATTGCAGTCCTTGATGATTTGCCAGAAGTCCTCTAATTTTTCAAGGAGCAAACTGAAAATATATGGATAATTCAGTAGCATTCTGTAAAATCAAGGATATTTGAGAAGTACCCTAACAGCGATCAGGGCAGTACCTGCAAATCATTAGTTGTGATTAGTGTACTACCCTGATGAACAAATGCAAAATAAAAACAAAAATAAAATAAAACTTCAGGAAATAATTGGGTGTGTGATGTTGGACTGCCTTACAATGTAAGTGCACTAATATTGGAACATAAAGTATTAATACTGGTTAGTGCATTATGTTTCTGGCTTCTT
>NC_056744.1:671172645-671245145 GCF_019279795.1 Protopterus annectens
TTTTCCCAAACAAGATGAGTATGCATTTTTTGGCATTTAGCTTGAGGCCATGACTTTGACACCAGCTGTCCGTCTCAGTAAGGCTCTTTTGGAGGATGTCTTTGTCAGCTGGAGAGTCAGTTATGTCTCCCAGTTTGCAGTCATCGGCGAACTTGGTTAGCCATTGTCCTCCTGTGTTTGCTTGTATTTTCAGAAAAAACGTCTAATTCAAGGACTGTTTGTAAAGACTTGTATTTCCTGAGCACTCTTTAAATTGGTGTATAATTCTGAGATCATTAGCCTTGAAACTTGTGTTTTGCATCTAAACTGAGAGTTGTAACTAAATACACTAATGAACTAACCTGTTTACTTTGCTAAAGACTGAACTGCTGTTTCAGTTCAACTGTCTCTACTCTTTAGTTGTGCTCATGGCACATTCAGCTTGCTTCTTTTTCATCATTATCATCCTTATCTTCATCATCATCATCATCCTTAACCCCAAGTTTTCCCACTTTCTACATGGGATCAGGGATTTGTGTCAATTGTCACTACCTCTGTCAATTCAGTGCAACTGTTCTACCTTCTTTGACAGTCATGCCTAACTGCTACATGTTTTCTTTCATGTAATCTACCCATCATGTGGTGGGACATCCTCATTTCCTCTTACTTTCTTCCTGTCCATCCCAAATCTTTTTTACCAAATCATCTTCCGCTTTCCTGCACATGTGACTAAACCACCATAATTTGTTTTCCTTTGCCTTCTCTGCAGTTGAGGATACTTTGGCTTCTGTTCTAATGTCCTAATTTCTTCATCTGTTCCACAGTGTGCATCCATTCTCCAGTTTTAGGAATTTCATCTCCATCACCTCAAACCTCCTCATCTGCTCTGCCTTTACTGCTGAGGTTCTTCTGCCATCCAGAGGCACTGGTCACATTACTGTTTTGTACACTTTGCTTTTCTTCTTTTTCTTCTTCTTATTATTTGGCATTCTCTTTTACAGACTACCCCTGAAACATTGTGCCAGTTGGCTGCAGCACTGCTGATTCTTGTTCTATTACTTTTCAGACTTCCCTTCTCCTCCGCTATCCCTCACAGATACTTTCAATTTTCAACATCTTTTTATTTCCCCCATTTTCTGCATGGCAGTGCCTTGGATGTACTCACTTTCATTGCAGATGCCTTCACTTTTACATTACAGTCTCCTTTCATTTGCTGAAATCCCTGTTCAGAGTCTGCTTTAGGGCCACATTATCTGTATGCAGAAGCTTTGTTGATCTGTCCCTTTGTACCTTTTTGCTAATGTCCATGGGCACAGAGATGAACACTAATGCACACATACTCCCTCAAGGAAGTCACTCTGTTAATCAGAATACTGTTCATACTTGTGACAATGTGTCCCTGTACAAAGTCTGCACTAATTTTATAACTGTTTCCAGGACTTCCAATCATCACAGGACTGCTCAAATCAGCTTTCTTTGTACCTTATCATATGCATTCTCCAAATCTAAGAATGTCCAGCTAGGGTCTTTCCTCATATCCAGCTTCTTCTCTACTGTCTGTCTTACTGCAAACACTGGGTCACTTGTGTGACTCAGAACTGCTCATTTCCCATCTTACTTTCTACTAGTCAGTTTATTCAATTAACAGTCACCTTTTCCAGCACTTTTATGCAGTGTGACACTAATTTAATACCTCTATACAGCACATAGGTACTTTTGTCCCCATTATTCTTGTACACTAGCCCTATAATGCATATTCTTCATTCAGGTGGGATGTTCCCCTTTCTCTCCATATTGCACTTAAGGAGCAAAAAAAAAATAAAATAAAATAAAAATAAAAATGCAAACTCTGATACATTTATGGCAAGCAGCTGGCACCAGAATACTACAATGCTTCAGTTATGACTGTAAATGCAATACTGTCACTGTAAACCAATCAGGATCAGTCAACTGTACCTCCCTACCCACCTAAAATGTGCCAATGGAGGGCATATATTCACAGTCCTTGACTTCTTAAAACATTTTTTAATGCAGGCTGGTGCAGAGAGTTAAAGCTCTTGTCTGTAGTTCCTGTGGTACAAGGTTTGATTCCCTCAGCCATTATTTGCCTACTGCATGACCATGAGCAAGTCACTTAATCAGACATTGCTCTCTGGTTGCCTCTGAAAAGGGACTCCATTTCCAGTAGGACCACCTAGTTAACAAATCAGTATTGTTATTACATATAGATATCTTTGAGATAGCCATAAGAATCTTACTGCAGGTTGCTAATTGGAAGAAAATCTTCTGCTACATTACTATAAACCGCACAATGCATAGAAACAATACTTTAATTGAAATACATTGATTTGGCATTAAGTGAGCCATCACCACCCTTTAATACTACCTCTGTGGGCAGAGTATGCAATAATTACAGATAATGCTCCCCTTCTGTGGCTGCTGTGACAAAAAAGAAAACTCCAAACCAGACTTATCTTGGTAGGTCCTGACCCTCAAGCTCTTCAAATATAAGATCTTGGATCACCCAGGCTGAAGCCCCTGAATAAAGATTGGACTGTTCTGGGTATACAGTTCATCCACTGGAGCTCAAACCAATGACTCCAAGCAGGGTGTGTGGAATCATGTTCACTGTAGTGGCTGGTCTCATTAAAAGCTCTACTTCAGAAACAGACAGGCAGGTTAGAGGTAATAAGAGACATTTTGATACAGGATTGTTTCAAGTCCAGTGTCCAGAGAGTAAAAAGATTTGAGTACTTAGTTCTGAGGAAGTCCTGACAAGATTCTGTATGGAGTTACACGTGTGCCAGAAGAAAGGCTAATTGAATGCTGCTTTTAAAAGGGAAAGCAAATGATTATACTCCAGAAGAGAGGCCATTAGGATATCATATCCCTGGCTATGTAAAAGTGCAAGTCTGTCTACAGTTTGTCACTGCCTGTGTAACAATGAAAAGAGAGCTGCTTAACATTTGCGGTCTCTGTTAATACTATTTTCAGTATCCAACTTTTGAGTGTCTTCTCAGCAGCAAGTTTTGCTAAAAAGAAAAGTCTGTATAAACTAATCTTTCTGGTTGCCCTGAGGGTTTAACCTTAGAATAACCTGTCATATTGGTGGTATAAAATAATTAATTCTGTAAGTTTCTGCTCTATTGTGCCTTCACCTGTGGCTGGCTATAAGAATTACTGCTTCTAAAGCCATTTGGAAATACAACATTGATATAAGTATACAAAGCTGATATACGTATATATATATATATATATATATATATATTTGCTCTATTACAGTTATAATCCTGTGTTGCCGTTAGGTTCTAGTTTTTAACAGAATTCTACAATAGCTATGTTTCTTTATGTTTTGTGAACATGTCTCAGGGTTACGTTCCAAGGTTCCTTTACTTGTCTTTACTTCTGTTCTGTTTCAGTCTCCATTTTTCCCACCCTCTCACTCAGTTGTGTTCTTAAAACTTGGAGGCTTTTGAGTTTCCTGCCTCTACAGTAAATTTGATATTGGACACTCCTCCCAGCCTCATTGCATCAGCTAATTCTATTGTGTACAGTAAGATAATTTGGGAAGGCCCACCCCCTTAGTTTCTTAACCTTGAATTATCTTCTGTTTCCTCCCTTCCTACTTAACTAAAAAATACACTTTGTTCAGCTGCTTTTACTGTTTTTAGGTCTCTTTCTACTTTATTACTTTATTTTGCTTTTACTGCTTGTTCTTAAAGTGTTCAGTTGCATTTATTCTGTTCCATTTATTACTGCTTGTTAATAGCCTGATTAAATTGTAATTGTTACTCTAACTGTCTTAGTTTAGGTGAAAAGACTTAGGCTTCAGGCCAGTTATTTTACATTAAGAATGTTTGTCATATGCACTCTTGCGGGAGGAGAGGGTAGCCTCTGTACTTCTGAGATGGGAATTGCTGGGTGATGGCCTATTGTGCTTGTTGTTCTAAGTGTCTTTGTTCTGTTTTAAGCACTTGGGTTCCAAACCACTTATTTTACATTAGGAAGATTTGCGGTCTAGGCTCTTGTGGTGGAAGAGTATAACCTAAACCCTTCTAAACTGGGAACTGCTGGTTGAAGTCTCATTGTGTCTGTTATTCTGTAAGTGTCTTAGTTCTGGTTTTAGCACTTGGGCTCCAAACCAGTTACTATACATTGGAAGGGTTGTGGTCTGGGCTGTTGTGGCAGAAGACAATAGCCTACACCTTTCTAAGCTGGGAATTGCTGGTTGAAGGCTCTTTGTATCTGTTATTCTGAAAGTGTCTTAGTTCTGGTTAAAGCATTCGGGCTCAAACCAGTTACTTTACATTGAGAGGGTTTCGGTCTAGGCTGTTGTGGTAGGAGATTGTGGCCTACACCCTTCTAAGCTGGGAATTGCTGGTGAAGGCTTATTGTGTCTGTTATTCTAAGTGACATTATTCTGGTGTAAGCACTTGGGTTCCAAACCACTTACTTTACATTAGGAGGATTTGTGGTCTAAACTCTTGTGGCAGGAGAGAATAGCCTTCACCCTTCTGGCTGGAAATTGCTGGTTAAAGGCATATTGTGTCTGTCATTCTGAAGTTCTGGCTTAAGCACTTATGTTCCAAAACCAGTTGCTTTACATTAGGAAGGTTTGTGGTCTAGACTCTTGTGGCAGAAGAGTGTGGCCTACACCCTACTATGCTGGGAATTTGAAGTTCTAGTATTTCTGCGTTTTATAGCAGAGGCTAGAGTCAGACTCACTGAATCTGGACTGTTTGGTATCACTTGATCACTAAAACCAGCTCTTCACTGAGAAACTGAAATATCTGAGGCATCCGTTGCTTCCAATTAACTATAAGTGCCTGCCTTTGCTCTAATATCGCACTTTTAATTTGTATTTGCATTCTATTATCTGTTTGAATTTTCTGAACTATTTTTGTCACATTTTACTGTACACTGTACTAGTTCAGCTGTAGCACTGCCCAGTTCCAAGTTTGCTATTTCTGGGTCTGTTTTGTACCATCTGAGCATCAACTTCAAGCCACCTTTGTTGGTGAAGGCCATTCTGCACCCTTGTGTGAGGAGAGTGCTGTCTCGGTCCCATCTAATCTAGGGTGATTGGACTAGATCTCAGAGAGAGTGTTCTTATTGGCTAGTTTGAGTTAAAAAGGGTATTTTCTTGTTTTATTTAAGCCCCGTGCTTGCACTTGTTTGCCTGTAGCACTGCATCGTGCATTGCTGTGTAGTTGTGGTTACTGTTGGTGGTTATAGACGCAAACATTTTGTTTGTTAAATTTTTCCTTAGCATGTTGCTTGTGGACCTCCAGAGGTTCCTCATGGCCATGCTCTACTGCTACATAGAACACTAAGCCTAGCCTCAAAGTACTAACACACCTCTAACCCACTAGCCACTCCCAAGTGTAAACTCTTTTTCTGATCATATAAATTTATCTATCACTATGGACGGACAATTTCCCACAGTTTCACCAGCCAGCTTGGTCAGTATGGGCATCCTGAGGCAGTGTAGTAACTGACTCATGTTCACCGACAACCATCTACTCCTAGTCCACACAAACACGTGTGAGAGATGCAGCTATATTAAGAACGTTGAATCAATGCTGTCTCACACACCAGTCAGTACATATGACAATGAGCGGGTTGCAAGCATGCACAACTCACCTTCTACTCCACCCAAACCCACTTCACACATACCTACATATCTGGAGGTCCTCACCAGGAACATACTGAAACACTAGAGACCTCCCAAATGCAAGCATGCTACACATAATACTTTCTCTGCAAAATGCATTACATATAATAGCTCATGCACCAATTTCTCACAAAATCAAACATATTAGTCATAGGTGATTCTATCATGAGACACACAGATGTCACCAGGCTGGATAAGGAAAAGGTCATGGTCAGCTGCCTGTCAGGTGCCAGGATACTCCATATCACACATACACTAAAGTTTGTCAACAACGTGCAGTGTTATGACTCTGTCATAGTCCATGTTGGTGTGAACGACTTGAGATGTACCTCTCTGGACTATATGAAGAGAGGGGTCTGGGATTAATGAGTGAACGGCCATTTCACTGAATCTGAAATGGCCATGCTTTCTTATGCAAAAGTGCTTTTCACCGAAGAAGCACTTTTGCATAAGTATGCCTGGAGGTAGAGGGAGTTGTGGGGGAGTGACTGTTGCAGAGATCGTACTACTGTGCGGTTAAGAGAAATTTTCCCTTTTTCCCAATGTAGTGCGATCTCGGAGTGAGAATAATAAAGTAGGGGGTGTGGGGGCACAGCCCACCACATGGGGGTGCAGGGGTGCTTGACCCCCTGCATAAACACTTTTTTTATTATTTTTTAATGTTTTGTTTTTAACACGCTTTAACAAAAGTGCTTTTTCGGTAAAAGCACTTTCGTTAAAGTGTGTTCGGGTAAGTTGGATTCGGAGATCCGAAGAGAGACATGACTGAGCTCTCAAACTATGTGTCTCAGGCAGGTATGTCCCTAGCCTTAAGCAGCATTTTACCTTCACCTAGGATGATGCCTCAATTCAAACAGAAAATGGTAGACTTCAATAATTGGCTTAGCCTCTGCTGTCATTCTAGCTGTCACTATCTGTCAGCCTGGGATGACATGATCTACAGACCTCGATGCTTTGCCAGAGATTGTCTTCATCTGTCTCCCATGGGATTTTGGCTACTGGCTAAAACTCTTGTCACCACCATAGTGCCTTTTTTAGGCAGTGTCTCAAGGACAAAATTCCCAATGTAAAAACTTCTTCTAAAAACAACCTCAAGGTTATGCTGCTAAATGCTAGGAGTCTTAACACAAACCTGCACTCACTGGAAGCTGCCTTCACCATGGAAGATGCAGATATTTGTGCAGTCATGGAGACCTGGTTCAAGGCCATGGACAGCACCCCAGCGATACTGGGTTACACCTCTTTCCACACATTCAGACCTCAAACTGCAGATATGAAAACTATAGGAGGCAGTATATCAGTATTCATTAAAGATAAATACACCTCATGATTAGTTAAACAGTATGACTTCATGGAGACACTTCAGGTCCAGTTAACTGTTGGTAGGACATCTATTCAAGTCATTGCCAGTTACAGGGCCCCTTCCATGAATAAGGACACCCACTATGTCTGTTTGGATCTACTTAAGTTAATCAAGATACATGAAAACACCATGGTTTTGGGTGACTTTAACTACCAATCCATTGACTGGGTAAATTACTCATGCTCAAACTCACCCAACAAGGGGTGCCAACATCCTGACTCTGGTGCTGAACAATATGGGGGACCACTGTAGCACCCCCACTTTGAGGTCCTCCCTGGTGAGATCTAACCACAAATCAGTTTTGTTTGAAGTAACTGTCACACCTAATCCCCCCCCCAACAGCAACTAAACTAAAAAACTTCTACAAAGCATATTATAATCTTTTATGGGATGGTATAAATAGGTTCACTGCACATCCTCCCTCAGATGGAACTGGCAACTGTGCCAAGCTGTACACCAATGCTTTATACAAACTCCTATATAACTGCATTGACTCAGCCATACCTGATAGGACCAAAACAAGCTCCTCAAGGAAGAGCAAACCTGCTTGGTGGACAACTGCCATTAACAGGCTTTACAATAAAAGGAAGAAATTGCTGTCTAAGAGTAAGAGGTTGTGAGCCCTACTAAACTGGAAGCACTCCCTTCCTCAGCTTAAACAAGCAAATAAGACTTTTTGTGAAGTCCTCCAAAGCAAACTATGAGTTCAAATTAGCTTCCTCAACAACTACAAAGCATTCTATACTTACATCTGTAACCTAAAAGGAAAGGTGCAGATTTGTGCAAAAATGATAGTTAATGATACCACATATACTGGGTCTGTGGACATAGCTAACCTGTTGACCTACAGTTTCTGTGAAAACTTCACTTCCCTGTCCCCGCCAAACATACCCCATAACATCACTACCATGTCCCCTACCTTGTATCTCTAAAGTGCAGGTCGTAAATACCCTTGCTAAGGCCAAAAACACAGCATCTATGGGATCTGATAACATCCCAGGCTATGTCTGACATGGGCTTCAACATGAATTAGCAACACCATTGGGTACTCCTTTCAATCATAGTCTATGCACCAGCTTTGTACCAGCGGAATGGAATACAACTACAGTTATTCCCTTGCACAAAGGTTGTGCTTCCACTGACCACAGGAACTATAGACCTGTTAGCCTGACTAGCCTTATCTGCAAGGCCATGGAGCAAATCGTCATTTATCTTATCAACAAAGACATAGGTAATCTCCAAACACTTGACCCTACTTAGTTTGGATTTGTCAAAGGGAGATAATGCCTGTTAAACCTGGTGGATTTATTCGAGACAGTCACCAAAGCCCTGAACAAGGGCAAATCTGTGCATATAGCCTACCCAGAGTTAGCCAAGGCCTACGACACAATCCACCACTCAGTCATCATTGATAAACTCCCTCAGCTGTGTATCAACCCATATATTGGGATGTGGGTTGCAAACTGGCTCACTGATAGAGCTCATACAATCAAAATAGGGGACTCCACCTCCTCCAGCAGACCCGTAACCAGTGGTGTTTCACAAGAATCGGTTCTGGAACCCCTACTGTTTGGAATCTACTTCTGTGAAGTACAGGCTAAAACTAAAGGACTGTGGCTGATGAAATTTGCTGTTGACTGCAAACTGGGAGTGATCATTGAAACCTCTTGCGATGTCAACATCCTTCAAGAACGTCTTACGCAGACTAAAGACTGGAGCCAAAGTCATGGTTTTAAACATCATGTAAAAAATGCATTATCATCTCCTTCAGCAAGGGTAATGTTCCTGCAAACTACCACATCAATAGCAATACCCTAAGCACACAGTAAGTGGTGAGAGATCTGGGCATACAGGTTGACAGCAACCTTGACTTTGATCACCATGTCTCCACAGTGGTAAGACTCAGCAACTCTGATCCTCACACAAAACACTCCTCCAAGTATCCAAAAGCAACAACAAAGCCGGGGACACCTTCTACTCCCACCACATTTCTAAACTTTGGAACTCAATCCCTCAACACATCCTAAACGCTACCAACCTACACCAAATCAAAACTCAAAGACCACCTCACTAATAACTGTCTCTGCTCCTGCACCAAGCCAAGCTAATACCACATAAGCCCATATCAAATTTCATCCCCTACATTTTATAGTCTCCATGTATATCCCACTCCCACTTGTTAATACCACCTATCAGCTACCTGCAATAAGAGTATAATATGATAATTTCTTTTTTTTTTTTTTTTTTGTAAGGGTATACATATGTACACATATTAAAGTATACGCAAATGATCAACTAAAGATGGACCCCTGCCCTCAAAAAAACAAAAAACAAAAAAAAATATATATATATATATATATATATATATATATATATATATATATATATAATTTTACTATATTGTAATAATTTTCTCCTTTTCACTAAAGTGCCTATTGTATATTGTGCTTTCTTTATTGTCTCTAGATATTTCTGTTAAATTCTATGTAAAACCAACACTGTACCTGTCAATGTTGTTCTTGTTTTATTGGAGCTTTTCTCCCCGGGCCTCCGCTGAAAATGGGCTCACACCCAGATGGACTATCCCAGTCAACAAATGTAAAATAAATAAATAAATGTTATATTGCTGTCATAAGTAGGGGCATTGTCTCCAGAAAAAAAAAGGTTATAACCCCCCTGTACCCTTCCCTCATCAGGCCAGTAATAGAGTACAATGCTCCCTTTGGTATGTTCCTTTCCAAATACATGCAGCCATTGGAGAGCCCACAAAGGTTCCTTACAAAGAAAATTCAGGGTCTTCAAGACCTGTCTTATGTGGGCAGACTGAAATCATTGTCACTTTACTCTGTGTTGTACAGACTGCTTAAAGGTGACATGTATCTTGTATATAGAGCAATCTCTGACCCAGCTTTAATGGAAATGCTGCCCATTTGCAAGTCAAATGGCACACATGTCACTCACTCAAAGGACCTTAACCTGGTGTGTGATATCAGCAGAACTTGCTGGAGAGACAGATTTACTCACAGAGGTTGCCCCACCTTTGGAACAAGCTTCCTATTCATGTAAACAAAGCTCCTTGTTTACTCTATTGAAGCATGATTTAGATGTTTGGATGGGTAACTGGAAAGTCACCATGGGGGTTCTACCTGTGTCCTTCTTGGACAGGGGCAATAGGTGCTGATTTTAGTGTCTGCTTGAACCAGACACCCTTGTGAATACAGGTTGAACTTGGCTAGGCTTGTAAGGGCCCTGTGGTCATTATTCTAGTAACCTCCTATGATCCAATGATCATAAGAATATAACCAATCATCGGGAAAAGCCGAAAGAAGAAGACTAATATTATCTTAAGTACCTTTTTCTCGGTTGTGGTTTAATTGAAAGCAATTCATTTAACCCTAGAAAACATATGCTCTTAACTTTAACTGCCACCACATTTCATGCCTAAATACATGTTTTTGAAATCATCCCCTCTCCCATAATTCTGCACTTTGTCTATAATCATAAAACATTTTTTTAATTCCGTACATTTCTGAGAATATCTAGGTAAAGCCTTATACTTATTACACATTGTAATAGCACAAAGATGATGCTTAATTCATAGAGACAACTTGTGCATTGTCTGGCATACTGAAAAAAATGTAGTCCATCAAGCTTTTTATCCATTAACAATTCTAACATGTCTTCACTAATTTTTCCTTCACCAAATAGAAATATTAAAATTATGTCTGTTATTTTGTAAGCTTTCTGTATTATTATTCTGTGCACATATTCATAAAGTGGGGCTGTCTAATAGTAACTGTTCTTCAATGCAAGCAATATAATCTATCTGAACCATTGCTACCAGTGTTTCACCTTTATCAGTTTTTATAAACTAATATCTGCTACATTTTCACCCATTTAAAATCTTTTGTTATCCTTTTGATAAATTATAAAGTGCTTTTTTTCTTATAACACTCTCATATCTGTTTCATAAATAGATTTCTGTACATCAGCCACCACTCCCTTACTAAAAAGAGTCCCCCAAGGTTCCATACTGGCTGCTTTTGTTTTCTTTATTTTTATAAATAAGCTTACACTTGACCTTCTCCAACTTCCAGTCTTACTATGTCAGTGGCTGGGTTATCTTTCACTCCAACCACACAACCCACTCAATTTAAAATAGTCTACAAAAAGATTTCTTCTCCATCACTAATAGCAAAAAAAAAAAAATTAGTTAATTGCTTAAAAACTAATAAGTCAAAATCCACTCGGGCAACCCACACGGAAGGCCTAAACCTGGTCTGTGACATTAATAGAACTTATTGGCAGGATAGATTTGTGTCCCAGAGACTCCCCATCTGTGGAATAGACTCCCTCTCCATGTTAATCAGAGTACCTCTCTAGCCTCTTTAACAGGAATCTGTATGACTGGATGGGAAACAGAAAATACACCCCTTGGATCCCACCTGTGTCCCTGCTGGACAGCGGAAACAGGTGCTGACTTTGTGGGAACATGGGAGAAATTCTTGACCAGGCATATAAGGGCCTCCGGGCCAATAGCCTAGTACCATCCAATGAACCTATACTCTTTGGACCCTCCACTAAAAGGACAAAGAGCCCAACTCACTTCTTATTCTTGACCACCTTAACAATGACATTGAGCAGGTTAGCACCTTCAGATATCTATGAGTCTGGCTTGATCCCTTACTTAACTTCTACCATCATTTTGAAAATACCCAGAAATAGTAATCTCCCCACTCTTTTGTACTAACAAAATCTCTTTCCTCTCCTGCCCATGAAGAAATGCTATTGGCTACCTTTGGCAGCATCTGTCTCCAAAAGAAAATCCACCACAAGCCAAATGATCTCCAACTCCATCTCCAATCTCCAACTCCATCAGGTGCTGTATTACACTTTCCCCAAAGTATGAACACCAACCAAAGTCAACTGGCTGTTAGTTTAGCAGTGAGACAATATTCTTCTTGGCTCCCAACTTTCCAAGCTCCTGTAACAAAATTCCTGCCTTTCTCTTTCCTCTAGCTTACTTAGACAGCCTCCGTCATACAACCTTAGATCTCATAGTCACTCAGGACCTCTTTTGGAAGCACCTAAAATGAGACTTTAGTGCTCTTCCCTCATATCCTAAAGGCCTCTCTTAAGTACTCCTCCTTTCATGCACAACTTAAAGTTAATTTCACAACACAAGATATTTGTAAATGCACTGCTTCAGGTCATATAATCTAAGCTTCATATCTCCAAAACATTTTGCCTGTTATTTTGACTATTAATATCTCTTCTGAAAATTATAGCATATTGCTACTCTAACTGAAGTAAATGATGTACATAGTGGTTTTCTATGACTACTTTCTTAAATCGTTTTCTGTTATATATTAATTATTCCTTTGTTTTATCATATTTAAATATTGTATACATTTTTATTTTTTTATTTTTCACTTGATGCCTGTTCACATTCCAAGTTGAGACTGAAATTGCTCCAATGGGATCAGTGCTCTACCCCAGTTAATACATCGTATGAATAAAGAAAGAAAGAAAAAGTTATCAAGATCTTTTGATGAATTGGAAAATATGTTATTTAGGAAAGAAATGAGTTGGCAGTTATGCTTAGGAGCATATATTTTCCTGGGGTTAAAAAAATTAATTGAATTGAATTAAACCAGAGTCAAGAAACAGGAACCTAAGATGGCATTTGTGATTGGTTATACCATTAGTGATGTCATATTTTCTGAGAAATTTAATGAAGTTTTTATTAACTATAGTTGGTCTGATGAAGTTCTGGTGAATAAGGACAAAAGTGCTAACCTGTTATAAAAATACTGCATCCAGTCATTGCCCTTCATTTTAGTTATATATAGATAGACAGATAGATAGATAGAGTTCATAATATGGAGTGTCATCACTGACCTACGAAGGACTTAGCTGTTTTGATTTAGTATAATCTTGTTCAATTAAGTGAGATACAGTTATTCACAGTAGACCCACAGTGGTCAGTGCCTTTAATATTTGTAAGCAGTTGCGATACTATGCCTTATCTAATGTCAGCTCCAGTAGATGTGCAAAAAAAAAAACAGCTAAAGCATTGAATGTCTAGTAATCTGCTAATCTGCTTAAGTATATTTATCCAAAGACATTTGCCAAGATTCACAAAGAGCTATACAAATTGTGGTAATTGTGTTGGCAGTGCTGTGACAGCTAGTTATATGGTATTCATTAAGTAGCTCTACATGATGTGTGAAGCTGCCAAACAATGGGAAATGACAGAATATGCTAATGAAAGCATAAACAGCCAATATACATACTAATTAACCAATCTAACATTTTGGAGCTATTGAGAAAGCTATAAAGCAATCGTGTACACTTGGTGTAAATGTTTGCCAAGTACATGAAAACCGTTCTGAATAAAGGCACAAGTACACATAGGTTCATAGGTTCATAGGTTGATACTAGGCTATCTGCCCTAGGGCATTTATAAGCCTAGCCAGAGTGTGTTTGGCTTTCGCCACCTTTTTAGATTAGTTGACTGTGCCTCTGTATAGTAGGTCACAGAAGGTAGCCCTTTTAAGGTTAGTTTACTGTACCTCTGTCAAGCAGAGACACAGAAGAGATCCCAGGGGTAAACTTACGATTTCCTATCCACTCGTGAAGATTTCTCTTGAAGAGGGGTCAGTGAGGGGCTCTGCCTAACATGGATTGGGATTTTGTTCCAGAGTGAGGGAAGCCTCTGGGATATGAATCTGTCCCTCCAGCATGTCCTATTTTTTTCTGTGCTGAGGTTCAAGTCCCTGGAGCATGTAGCTCTAAGGGATTTGGATTTCCTGAGGTGAAGCATGTCCATTAATTCTGGGTTGGACATGGCTTTATGCTTCAGACACAGATCACCTCTGAGTAGGCGGTATGCAACTGAGTAGAGCTGGAGTTTCTTTAGCCAAGCTGCATAGGGCATCTGTTTGAGCCCCTTGATCCTCTTGGTGAGGTACTTTTGGGGTCTTTCCAGTTGCTGCAGGTGTCGGGTAAGGTACATCCCAAATGGGGCATTGTATTCAATTATGGGCCTGATAAGTGATGAGTAGAGGGGCACAATGACCTCTCTTGATCTAGATGTGAATACTTTCATGATAAGGTGGGCTATATAGAAGGTCTTTCTAACCACTTTGGCAATGTGATTGTCAAAGGAGAGATTGCTATCTACTTGGGTCCCCAAGTCCCTAATTACTTCTTCCGTACTTAATGGATTACCACTTATGTGGTAATTTGTGGGCACTTTGTTTTTCCCAAAGGGGATGACTATGCACTTTTTGGCATTTAGCTTTAGGCCATGGCTCTGGCACCAGTTACCCATCTCGGTGAGACACTTTTGGAGGATGCTTGTGTCAGCCAGAGAGTCAATTACGGCACCCAGTTTGCAGTCATCTGCGAACTTGGTCAGCCATAGTCCACCCGTATTAGCCTGTACCTCTGAGAAATATATACCGAACAAGAGACTGAGCCTTGTGGAACGCCACTTGCAACTGGTTTATAGTCTGACATGGCACCTGCTATTCTGACCATGTGGGTTCTATCCGTGAGCCAGTTTGAAACCCATCTTGTGACATAGGGGTTGATATTTAAGCTGGTGAGCTTATTTATGATGCCCGAGTGGGGTATTGTGTCAAAGGCTTTTGTGAGGTCCAGGTAGGCTGTGTGGACTACCTTCCCTTCATCTATGGCTTTGGTAACTGTTTCAAAGAAGTCGACCAGGTTCAAGAGGCAAGATCTGCCCTTAACAAAGCCAAATTGGGTAGGATCCAGTGTCTGGAGGTTCCCAATGTCTTTGTTTATGATTTCCATGATGATACGTTCCATAGCTTTGCAGGCCAGGCTAGTCAGGCTTATAGGGTGATAGTTTCTGGGGTCTGTTGTGGCACCACCTTTGTGGAGTGGGACCACTGTTGCTGTACACCATTCCTTGGGTACATATCCTGTAGTAAGGCTGAGACTGTACAGTGACTTTATATGAGGGTTTAGTTCTTCTTGGAGCTCATGTAAGACACAGCCCGGGACACCATCTGGTCCCATTGATGCTGTGTTTTTTGATTTGGAGAGGGCAGCTCTCACCTGTGCATCTGTGATCTCAGGAAGGCTACACTCTGTTGGGATATACATTTGCTCTTTTGGGGGGGAAGGGGGGGAGTTTTCACTGAACCTTTCTGCCAGGATGTTGGCAATGTCTGTGGGTTCAGTGTATTTTTTGTCATTTTGCACTAACTCAGAGCATATCTGGGAGTTGCCTCCCAGGTTTCTGACATAACTAAAGAAGGCCTTGTGATTATCTTTAGTGTCTTGTGCAATTTTTCTTTCGAAGCTGACCTTAGATGATTTTATGAGGGATCATAGTGTCTTGCTAGTACTAATCAGAGACGCCTTCCCTTTTTGGGATTTTGCTCTATCATGTAGTAGCTTTCTCTTTCTGTTGTATAGTTTATTTATGGCCGGGGTCCACCAGACAGGTCTCCTGCCTTTGGAGGAGTGGGTCTTGGTTTTATTTCGGATAGCATGCTCCATGCATTCCTGTAGGTGTCCATAGAATGCTTTTGTAAAGGATTCTGCATTTTGGGCCGTATTTTCCACTGGCCCGGGGGCTTTGAAGGATTCCACCTTGGTTTTGAGAAGTATGAAGTTTGCTTTTGAGAAGTTCTTCAACGTGGTTTCCTTGGCTAGGGGTGGGGATGGAATATGGATGTCCAGTGAGATTAGTTTATGATCTGATCTTACCAATGAGGGGTATACCTCTGGTGTGGAACATAGAGACCCCATGTAGGTGGTGACCAGATCCAATATGTTTTCCACTCTTGTGGGAGTGGTGACCAGTTGTTCTCTAGCATTTGAGTTTATAAATTCTAGGAACCATTGGGCGAGAGTGTTTGGGCTTGATTAGTTTTCCCAATCAATGTTTGGGTAGTTGAAGTCACCCAATATAATGGTGTTTGGAGAGACCTTCATATTCTCCAGTGTTCTCAGGAAAGCCGAGTGAGGTTCCTGTGTTTGGGAGGGTGGTCTGTAGCAGGCTACAAACTGAAAGGCAGTTTTGCCCACTGTTAGTTGCACATGGATGGTCTCCGATGCTTTGTGCAGTGCCACTAGCCTGGAGGTGTGGGTATCTTTGATAAATATGGATACTCCCCCTCCTTTTGTGGTTCGGTCCGAGTTTTGGGGCCGGAAAGCATGGTATGAAGTATAACCTGTTAGTGCTGGGGTGCTCTCGGGAGCCTTGAACTAGGTTTCTGTTACTGCACAGATATCGATATTCTCCATACTGAGGAGAGTCTCGAGTGTGTGCATCTTGAGGTTTAGACTTCTGGCATTGAGCAGCATTCCCCTTAGTTTTTTTTTCTTTATGTTGTCTATGGAGGTGGGTTTGTCTTTTGAGCCTTGCCTAAAAAAGGCACTATGGGGGAGGCAAGAGCCTTTGGAGTATTTGAAAACCCAGGGGTGATAGGTGCAAGCCGTCCCTAGCAACGTAACGTGGCTCGTCGAGCATGTCATCCCAAGCTGACAGACACTGGTTCCCCCTTGAATGACACCAATACTTTAGCCAATTGTTAAAATTGATCATTTTGTCTTTATACTGTGGCATCATTCTTGGTGAGGGTAAGATGCTACTCAAGGTCAGGGTCATACCGTTCTGGGCTACATGATCAAAGAGCTCCTCTATGTCTTTTTTCATATAGTCCAGGGAGGTACATCTCAGGTCATTCACACCAGCATGGACAATAACGGAGTCATATTTGCACTTGCTTTGGAGTGACCTGAGTGCTTGTGTTATGTGGCAGATCCTGGCACCCGACAGGCAGCTTACAGTGACCTTCTCCTTGTTCAGCCTGGTGAGTGGGACGTCAGTGTGTCTGACAATAGAATCACCTATTACAAGTGTATTAGGTGTGTTGTTTAGCCTTAAGGGCTGTGACAGTGTGGCACACTGACTTTGTGAGCTATGTGCTATGTGGGTATTGTTTCATGATAGGGTTTGCTTGGATGGGAGGTCTCTGCTGCTTAGGCAGATTTTTATTTAGAGCCTCTGAGTATGTTTTTGTGTGTTTATGTGTTTGGTTTGCTGATGCGATAAGTCTATGTGAGACTGGATTTGTGGTGTATGTGGTTACCTTCTCCTCCTGACAGGCTGTGCCAGTACTGGGTTGAGAGAGCTTAGCCTCCAATTTGGCTATATAATTGCATCTCTCACATATATTTGAGCTTGTTGGGAGGAGGAGAGGGTGGTCTGTATATATAAGGCAATTGTAACATTGCCTCAAGATTCCCAACTTCACCAGCTGGAATGGAGAGTAAACCTGAAACTGACCTTTGGACCTGCCTGAATAATATAGGGAACTACTTATTGACTGATTAGAAAGAACCAATAGGGAGCAAGTGCTTAAAAGAAGTATAAGAGGATGTAGTGCTTAAGTTTATTAGTGTTTACCTATGAGATTACTTGTATGAGCAAGTGCAGGGCTTTAGAATGAAAATAGAGTGCTTATTTTGAGATTTAGAGCAGTTCTAAGGGAAAAAGTGAAGAGCAGACTTTATGGAGCTGGGAATAGTTTAAACCTGTTTAAGAGGCGCTGCCCGACGCTGCTCTGTGCTCAAGACCGCGCAAAAAGAGAGTTGCAGGGTTTTAAGAGAGAGAGAGAGAACAAGGAGTTTGGAATTGACCCAAAATGGCCAATAAAATTACAGCTTCTAGGCAGTAATCACTCCTACAGGGACAGGCAAGCTGCTCAGTGTTAACCACTGCCACTGGTGAACACAGAGACTTCCCTTTAGCCCAAGCAAGCACTGGCCTCCAAGAAACTTACAAACAGTTCAGAACAGCAAATCTGTAACTGAACTTTCTTAAATTTCAGAAAGTGGGAAAAAAGCAAGATTTTTTTTTTTTTTTGTAGTTTAAAGGTAGCAGAGATACACAAGTAGAAAAATAGTCAGAACAGTGCAATAAATGACCCCACACTTGAGTGCTAGGCCAGAGTCAAGTAAAATGCAATTTTAAGAAAACTGATTTTAAATTAAGTGCAACACAGAAAATGCAGTAAACAGGTTCTAGATGTGTTCTAAATACTGTTTCTAATACAGATATCAACTTTAGCAATCCAGAAAATGCCGAAAAGTAGGCGGCAAAGCAGTAGACAAAAAAAACTTGTTAGGAGTTGTTGCTGGTACAATTATGCAGTATGTACAACAGACTATAAATCAGGGAGCTGCTGCTGCTGCCACACCTGTGGCAATAAGAAGAAGGATATGTAGACCCCATTTAACTTACGGACTACATGAAACAGAAATTGTTGAGAGATACAGAGTGGACAAGAAAACATTGGAGGAAATATTTAACCTCTGCTGTCGCCATCTCAGGTCACAGTGAAATCATGGAGAACCAATCCCACTGGAAACAATGGTATGTGTAACATGTATACTAGCTACTGGAAGTTTACAGAGACCCACATGGGATATATTAGAGGTGTCATCCCAGGCATCACCCTCTAGAATATTACATCAGCTTTTAAATGCAATGCTGCTACATGTAAGGGAGCATATCTGCGTCTCACGAATACCACAGGAGAAAGAAAGGACCATGCAGGAATTTTATACAATAGCACACATTTTTTTTCCTTAAGTTTTGGGGGCCATCGATTGCGCACATATAGAAGTAAAAACATTACCTGGGGAATAGGGGAGGAGGTACATCAACAGAAAAGGTTTACACACTGCAGATTGTCAGGTTGTCTGTAACACTCAAGGGATCATCTACAATGCCTGTGCAGGTAACTCTGGAAGTTTCCACCACTCAGACAAATGGCACACTTTTGAGCTGTACACCATGTTTTCTATGGATGACATTCCTCAAGAGCATGGGGGAATGCAGGTTATGCACTGGAGCTTGGGCTCATTACACCCATGAGAAATCCACACAATACCACGGAACAAAGATACAATGAGGCGCAGTCTCAAACTAATAATATCATAAAATGTGTGTTTAGTTTGCTTAAATCAAGGTTCTGTTGTCTAGACAGATCAGTATGTGAACTGCAGTACAGCCTGGGCACCTGTGCAAAAATATTTACAGTATGTACCATGTTACACAATACAATTCTCAGGAAACAGCTTTAACAAGGACAGCAAAGGTCAGGACAGCAATTTCAAGGACCACAGGCATGGCCAGCAGCAGGTACAGATGAGGAGTCTGAGAGAGAACCACCTACTGCAGATGGTGCTGGCAGACAGAGGACTACACAGTATGACCTGGTTCTGGCTAAGAGACAAAGGATAGCACACACAATCACTACCTATCTCAAAGTCTAAGATCTCATGCACATACAAATAGATGCTTGTCAGACAACTTACCTTTTACTTAGCCATCTACTAGCTGTATTCCGATGGCGTCAGAGAGGGACAACCTCCAAGGTCACAATTGATACATGTAGCAATGACAAGATAAGTGTTGAACCTATAAAGACAAAAAAAATAAATTATATAAAAGATTGCTCTTGTATGGAAAATGTGTATGTCCATATGCAAAGCCTTTTGTCTGAAGTGTACAGTTATCTCACTAAGATCACCACTGTAAAATGTTTGTAAAATACTGGTACATGTTAGAAGCAATAGTTTGCATCAAGCATTTCAATTGACCACCATCTAAAAAACATGGAATCGATCAGTTATACTCCCATTTGTGCAACTATACCAAGAAACAAGACTGAAGTACCTAATGCTTCCAATGCTGTAATGACAATATTAATGATGTGGTATAACAGTATAGCAGCGAACCACTCACACATGAGTATGAACAAGAAATCAACAACTTTAGATCTGCAATATATATTGATAAATCCAGTCTTGTATATAAGAAAGCATCAGCTGTCCACTGTGTGCTTCCGACATATATGCAACCCTAAGTCACAAAGACATGTGCAAAGGGCAGGTCACATCATTTGCACAGGGTGGGGTGGAGCGTAAGGTGGAAAGGTTGACACCAAAGAAGTAAGTGTGTGCAAATTAAGAAACATATATATCTCTCAGATTATATAGTATTCAGGGCCAGTAACAACAGATGCATTGCATTCAACAGTACTGTTTAAGACAGCGTGTATGTGTGTAAAGTGGTATGAGCAAATGAAATTACTTTTTTCTATGTGTGTGTGTATGCATGAACCAAATCAACCACTGTGCTAGCACTACATTATGGCATTTTAGACAGATGTGAGACATGCATGGCAGACTGCTCAGTTCAGCATCATCATCTCCAAAAGTGAGAATCATGTCTACGTTAAGCTGCACTGGTACTTCCACAGCCCTTGTTTGAAGTTGGGGTGCTGTTTGAATGTGAGTGGTGTCTGCTGGACAAGCTCTCATCATGACTACATCCATAACCACAGTCCGTGGCCTACAAAATCTGGTTGTGAACACTGTACTCACTGATGGAGCAGTGGATGTAGAGTCACTGCAAGAGCAGGATCTTGCATGGCCATATCTGCTAACACCAGAATATGGAGTAGCTCTGTAGCCACATGGATGCACACTGTCCCCAACAGATATTCCATCACAAAAACTGCCTAGTCCAATGTGTCATTCATCCTGTCTATGGAGTTTCCCACATGGTTCAGGGTGTCACTCATGTCAGAATGTATGACATTCAGTATTCTCAGTGTCTCTTCCAAGGCCTGGGTGGAACATGCTGGTGCCTCCACTATGGCCCTACACGTACATATGGTGGCACCTAATGACATACCAGCTACAGGACAGTGGACAGCAGGCCATCTCTAAGCACCCCTATCAACCCTTCTGTGTGGCACAATCCCCTCATGATGGCAACCAGAAGAGGCAACTGGAGTAAACATACTAGCCTGATCAGCAGTTTTAACTAAATCTGTCCTGTATATCTCAGTGTCCTGGTTATATGTAGTCATACTTACTGTGTCTTAAAGGTGAACACAGGATTGTGGGAAACACAACCTTAGTGTCAGACTGACCCTCTACACCTGCAGACTATGCCTGTCCATCACCACCATCATCAGATGCTACCAACACTTAAATATCAGGAGGTCAGAGTTCCACATTGCTACTCAGAATAACCTATTATAAGAATCAATAAACATAATAACTAATAAATCAAGTATAATATTGATCACTTATTTTCTTTATAATAGAGGTATGTTAAACTTCATAGCAGATGCTAAAGGTACAAAAATATTACCGTCCTATAGACCTGAATCTACCTTATATACAGTATTAACAATAGATATAAGTGTGCCTACCATGTGCAGTTAGGCAGGCAGGCTGCAACCCAGAAATGCCTGTGTGAGGTAAATGGAAATAAAAGTAGTCTGCTAAGTATCACAAAGCAAATGAAAAAAGAAAAAGAACAGTCCCCTTCACAAGTGTAAAGTAAAAATGTTATCATAAAAAGTAAGTGAACAGTTCACTGTCCCCCCAAAACCCAAAGTGAGCACCACTCTTTCTATATGACTGTAGTCTGACTCACACAGTTATCACTGGCTCTATCTATACATCTTACAAGTTAGATTTATGCATATAAAGATATAATGATGACACTTCTTCTTGCATATCTGGAACATCTTATTGTGACAGGCTAGGTCTGTCGTCCACATCTGCACCAATGTCAAGGATTCTGGTGAAACTGTTGAGTTTGAGTTGATCTCTGGTAGTAGATAGGAACTTCTCAGTTTTAGTTGGTGCTGATTCAGTAACAGGACCACAACTCCATAGCCACCCATTCCCAGGAAATCGCTGAGGTCATACAGTAGGCAGAGGTTATCAGGTCACTGGCCTGGTGTCTTATCTAGGAGTAGGCTCTCTCAAGGCCTCCAACTGCTTTACAGTCATTGATCATCTGCTCCCATCCCCTCTCTCAGGCAGATTGGTTACCTATACCTCTCCCTAACAGAAAAGCTTCATGGCAACATAAGGCGTGGATGATGACCTAATTTTCTGCATCGCTATAATTTGGCTTATGTGGTACAGATGTCTTCTTAAATGCCTTATCCCTGTATGAGAAGAAACAGATAACACGAACACATAATTATATGTTTAATGAACAGACAGAATGGCTGTGAGCTCAATTCTTTGAGACTGTAGGCAACCAATATGCACACAATTTCTATGTCTCAAATGCTCAGTTATGACTACACTCATGTTAATAACCCAATCCCTGCATCCCCCTAGTCCTGCAATCCCCACCACCTCCTCCCACAACAGAAAAAAGAAGTATATTTAAAAACTCAGTTGTCAGGACAGATCTTATAACACTTATGTAATGGATATAACACAGGTTAAACTTTGTAACAATAACAATTATAAATGCAGCATTAGAAATGTAACATCAAAATGTTTCACCTGCCATATCTACTGCTGTGGAGTTCAGTCCAGTAGAAACAGAGAAACAGAACACTTTTTTTCTCTCTGTGCTAACACAGATAAAAAACAGACCTTACTACATACTTACAATGCACTCATCTACAGTAAGTCTGAAAACATCATATACAAAATAAAATAATAAATTAGTCATGGACCATTTTGTTGCATAATTGTAGAAATGCAGATATGACTATGATAAAATTAAGGGAGAAAAGTAAATTTAAAATTATACAAATTCTTTTCAGCAGTGACTGCACTTCACCATTTAATGTTAAACTAAAGGCATTACTTTAGAAGTAGCAACATACCTTGGCAATACAGCACTGCAGGAAATAGATACATCTCCCAAAGTTTTGTTTTACTTTTAACATCAAGCTGTGTGTTTCCAGACACTATCCCCTTTACAATTCAAGGACATTAGCTACAGCATTGCCTTTGTACATAATGCAGGGTGGGCCCTGTGAACACTATGATTATACAGATGAGATGTCAAGTCATTAGCATTCCTGAATACCAAAAGCTGAATTAAGTATAGGGAATGTAAACATGGTGTCAAGACCTACACAATTACATCCACAAACCCTAGCAATGCAAGGATCAGCATTTAAAAGTATTCCCTGTTAATGGCTTGCAGGTATCTTTGACTACCTTGAATGCAGGAACAATCCACTTTCACAGTCTACCTTCTTTGATATACACCTACTAAAAGTCTGTCATAGAGAAGACACTTACCAAAAAATCTGAAAGTATATTGATGTAGAAGAATGACAGTCCTAACATTAACATGCTGGCCTAAATGACCACACTTACTGGCCCTTAGTTTTAAATGTTGTTCATATTAAAGAGAGTACTATGAGCATTGTTAAGGAAAATATATGGTAGGAAAACAAAGATAGAGTTGTTATGATGAAAACATAGATAATGAAATGATGAAAAAGACAGAAAGAAAGGGATACACCTGCACTGATTGCAATCTTTGTTTAATATCACACGAGTACATGTCTATGCTAATTGTTGGCAACATCCCAAATCATCCATTCACAGTCAAATATGAAAGGACAACTTTCATGATTTGTTTGTGCTGCACTTTCAATTTGACTCAGTGCAGTGTCTAATTATTATTATATCTAAACTTATTATCATTTTGCTAATATATGTCTTTGTCTTTAGCAGCTCTGAGAAATAGAGTGAAGTGATTGCTTTCAATTCCCATGTTTGTGGGTATAAATCCATACAGCTCCCTATTACAGCATAACACATTTGAGCAAAATGTACATGTAAAGAATTTGACATACAGTAATGTATGCATATATATATATATATATATATATATATATATATATATATATATATATATATATATATATATATATAAAATGTCCTTCCTTTTTCTTGTATCATTTATGTGCTGAATGGCAGTGCAAAAATCACTTTAATGGCTTAAGGAAAAGGTGAAACATTTAGTTTAGGCTGCCAGAGGTAGCACAAACCAGCCAGGTAGTATTGCACAGCCATCGGTCTCTGGACAGTACTCAAGGGAAAAAAATACTTGATAGATATCTTTCTTTGTGGCACAAGGTGTAAGTGCAGTGAGCTTATAGATAATATGTATCTGATGCATGATTCAGATCCACTGAAATTATACTTTTACAGAGGATTGTCTGAATACATGTTTAATCACATTTTGTGATACCATTGTGTTGTTGTTTAAAAATAAACTGTTTCACTGTTGTTAGCAACATTTGATCATTAGTCTGTCCACTTTAATATAATTTGTCATTAACTGCAATTCTGATAATGTTTTCCACAAAGTACGTGTCTGATGTTGCAGTGAGATGTGAGAAGGAATAATTTTTCACTTAAATGTACTTCTTGCTCAGGTCATTGCTACATATACCCATACATTGAATTTCATTCCCTTTTTGTAATTTCTGTACCATATATTACTCTTCTAATATCTTTTCCATTTATTGTCTGCTTGGCATCACAGGAAGTGGGTTTACTACCTCAGGAAAAAAGTGATAAATATAATTTAGGCTGTCCAAGGTAGCTCAAATATGTCTGGTGTCATTGTGCAGCCCACTGCAACAGGGAGAGTACTTCAGTAAATGCAAAGGACAAATGTCAAATTCTGTGGTACAAGGTGTGACTGAAGTAAATCAAAAGAAGTAAGGCAAATGAAGCATTGTTCAAATCCTGTTTGGCGAACACTTTACCATTATCACAATGTTTACTTTTCCCTATTTTTCTTTTTAAGGTACATTTGCTTGGCAGAGCACAACCATGGATGAGTACTTAAGGAAAAAAGTGAAAAATTTAGTTTAGGCTCCCATAGGAAGGAAAAAACATGTATGGTGTTGCAAAGCCTCAACAACAGGGAGAGTACTTAATTCAGTAAATGCACCTGGCACATGTCAAATTTGGCATATGTCAGTGTAACTGAACTGTATCAGGAGGAGTAAAACACATGAAGCATTGTCTGAATCCTTTTTAGAGATCACATTGCAATTTATCACAGTATGTCTCTTTTTTACCTTCTTTTTAGTGTTCATTTGCTCTTCACTTGGTAGTGCACAAACAAGGTCACTATCTAGGGAAAAAAGTGGAAAATTTAGTTTAAAATGCCTTAGGTGGCTGAAACATGCCTGGCAGTTTTGCATTGCTGGCAGCACTCTGGAGAGTAGTCTTTCAAGAAAATACACCTGTCAGGTGACTTTCTCTGTGGTGCAAGTTGTAACTGAGGTGATTGGTCAGAAGAAAGGCACAGAAAGCATTGTTTGAAGCCTGTTTACAGAACACTTTATTCAGAATATTTATGTTTCCATTTGTTTCCATTTTTAGGTAGATTTGCTTTCTGCATGGCAGTGTGCAAATACGTTTTATTACCTAAAGAAAAAAGTGAAAACTTTAGTTTAGGCTGTCTTGGCTAGCTCAAGCATGACTGGCAATGGCAAGCTTTCTTCAGCACTCTGTACAGTACCGAGAGGAGAAATTCCACCCGTTACAGAGCCATCTTTGTGGCACAAGGTATTAGGGCAGTGATGTTTTGATAAATTAATACAACCCATAAAGGATTCAAATCCAGCTACAAGATACTTTTTAAAAAGGGTGTAAGAAGCACATCTCTAACAACTTTTTGAATATGACTTTCGCAGTAAAGAAAATTGATAATGTTAAATCTGTTTCATACAAGGAATGTATCAGTAAGCCTTGCATAATGAAAACATGCTGTTTTGCTTATTATGTATTGTCCACCTTCCTAGACATGAAAATGAATATATTTTATATAAAAATCACTTCCATATGTATGGTGGTCACAATAAATTTGTTATAAACTTCATGACTTATCACATATCCCAACTATGTTTTTAAGACCCTTATGTCTTCTGAAGTATGAATGTAACATAAACGGAATAGTATTAATCATCACATTCAAATGCATCCATGTGAACCATATTTACTTGCAGAAAGAATGCCTTTTACATAGGAATGCATTCCAAGACATAATTGCAACCACACACATGTAGACCTCTGAAGTGTATCTCCATTCATTCAGATATCACTGTATATCAAATTTCATTGTGAAAAGTTAGTTCTCCTCTGGCAATATCAGTTAATATATTAATTTATATATTTTTTTCATTCTTTATCCCATGGGTTTGATTCCCAATTGTTATAATAATATTTTAACATTGGTTAGGTCCCAACATTATAATATTTCAGAATTTAGCATTTTTCACCTTCCAAATTGCAACCCTCAAAAGCCATGCCAATAAGCAGTCAATTCTGAACACTGGAACCTGTGGTAATGGGTTGAGTATCACACATGGCACAGCACAATGCCATGTTTCACGCCTTTACTGCTATGTGCTTCAAGTAGTGCCAATGAGTCTGCAAGGGTTCCATGTGCTTTCAGTCATGCAAATGCCGTTGGCAAGGTTGTGCATGTTTGAGCAATACCAATAGCATGCGAGATCTAAATTAGGTGCAAATTCAGACATATTTTGTTAGCTTGGCTTTTGCAGACATGGCTGGTAAATAAGAGAATGGTGCTAAATTCAGAGCACAAAGATGGGGTGTTGAGAGAATATTTGTGATACTCCACATGAAGTGCTACAACTGTAGGCTGCTGGAGGGGCATTATACCAGGTTTAAGTATAAGGTTGAGTTTTGGAATAGCTTAGCCAAAGCTGTCTCCAGTGCAACTGCCATTCCACACAGTGGGGTCAATGTCATCACTACTGTACTGACCTTAAAATGCACAAGCAGGACCTCCTAAGCCAATGGGAGGCTGAATTTATTGTACAGAGCATGACAGGTTAATTCTGATTAATAAATAAGACCAAAACACCACAGAGATGCTCCTACATGTCCTACAAAACATATGTTTGCTATTCCTGTGTACACCTGTCTCTAACTCTCTCCATTCATCCCTCCTTCTTCAATAAGTTTTCAGTGTGTTTCAATAGTGTTATTTTAATGCTATGAAGTAGTAATTCCTTTGTGGCATAATGAAGTAATGTCAAATGTGTGGAAATAATTTTGAATACGTTCAAGGGTTCTATTCCAGCCATTAGCTAAGTGTCAATGTATTTTTTGGTTCAGTACTTTAGGTATACCTGTTTGATACATATTGTTGTGAGCCACCATTATCCTTCACTGAAAATCTACTTTGTCCCTGCCTCCATGTCACCTTGATGATGCAGCTTCTCCCCTCTGCTCATTATTCTTCCACCTCTGCATTTGCACAGCATTTGGATAACAAATGCATCTAGGGCTAGGGCAACAGTGATGCAGACCTAGAAACAATGTGCAGCAGAAAAGAATAAATGGAACTAAAAAGCTTAGGGCAATATCTTGGGCATTGATTGCCTTTGTCCACATTACTCTGTCTCACTTTGTCCCACTGTGCTAAGGTATGTTTATTCAGTTTAATGTAATTTCAAAGAAGATAAAGGATTGTACGTATAGATTACAGTGGTCAGTAAGGTAAGCAAGATGATTACATACATTCATGTTTGCTGAAACCTGCTGTCAAATCTTAACTCTCACAAATATGAATTTCTAATTCTTCTACTAAGATAATACTCAGATCTAAATTGTTTTGATGGCATGTTGAAAATTTTCAAATACATATGAACAACAGCATGTGTCATGTTTTGTCTGACAACTGTATCTGTAAATGCTGGCCAAACCTTTTCAAGACTTCAAGATATGATTATGCATGTGCTAACACTTTGCCATCAGCAGCACAAATTAGTTTAGCAACACTGCGCTCAAAGAGTACAATAACAAAAAAAGAGGATATCAATGTATTAGCCTTTTCTTTTGCATAATGTTGTGTGTCTGTATTACTGTTGGTCAAAGATAATCATGGTTTTTGAATGATACTGACTTCATTCATATAAAGTAATATGTCTGATCTACAGTGTTTATACTTGCACTGTGCTACTAGCTTGGTTATTCTATTCTCACCAAATCCATCACTGTTGTTATGCAGTGCACTGTCCTATGTACGACTTGGATGTTTATCTTGCTAATGCCCATAGTGCAAGTGTGAAGACACTAAAAGTGTGCAAAAATGTTAACATGATGCCACTGTGATGTTTGATTGATAGTCCAGTGGTGTGTAACAGTCAATGTGTATGTCATCCTATTACGTGGAACATGACAATGTCCCTCACAGCAGCACTATGTACAGTAAGGACAGGATCAACATTTCATTATAAAATCACATCATTACATGTGACAATCATAGTGATGTTACATTGTCCTGAACACACATATGCATTTGTTGCACAACCTGGGATATTCAGTACCATCTCTTCAAAGTGCTTTTTTACAAATATTCCAATATCCAATTTCACACAGGTATTATGTGTCTTCTCCTGTGGTGCTTGCTACAAGTAGATTGCTATCTAGATTTTGTAACCTAGATAAGTAGGACAAAATCTGATTGTTCATATTATATCCATAACTCCTGTGTTAACATGCATTCAATTCAGTGATTTGTAACAGCCTCCAGTGCTGTCTAATGTGGCACATGCTGTCAATGCAGGCGTCTGGAGACAGCCAAGTATAATAGGCAGGGGTTTAAATCTGGTAGCACCTGTCTACCAGACAAATGTGTTAGACTACAGTGGCTTACACTTACTCACAGGGCAAACTTCTTCATAACAGGAAGGTAATCAGTGCACCTTATATGGTATGATAGTGCTGTACACCCTTTGAGGGTGTTCTTTCTTATGTGACTGATATGCATATGTCTGTGGTGTCCATGTTTGTTATACATCCCTCTGATATATTTTTCGGTGTGTGTTCTAAAAGGACATGATGCATATGAGTAACAAATAACCTAAGAAACATTTGCATTATCTAATAAGATAAATAAGCTCTGTATTGCAAGTCTTCCCCAGATGTGTGTTTAATACTGCAGTAGTTTCCATCACAATATACAGCTTAATGGCAGATGTGTGATTCCATAAATATTTCTCACTGTATGGCATGCACTGAAACCTTCAGGAAATGTGATTGGTTCTGTATTACAATACTTTCTGTTGTGTTACTGTTGTTAAATTGCTGTTCTCTGCCCCAGTTAAACCGGATAGGTACTATAGGGAAAGAGATGTTAGCAGTCCAGTTTGCATTAATGGCTTTCAAGTTTTTTACTGTTCCCTGTACGTGAGCATAGCCAGTATTATTGTGTCAGACATGTTTGCATATCATCAAAGGCAAAACTGGACTCTTGGCATGTCATTTGCTCAGTCTTGTCATTGGTCACTTATGTATGTTGTTTGTTATTAGACTGGCCTGAATCATTTACATACCTATACAACACTTGCTTGTCTATTACATGTGTGTAGGTGATAAACCCCTTTCCTATTCATGCCACTGTCATTTCTTTGTAAACACATGTCCATTTCTGAGTTACCTGACAATATAGCTGTAAGGTCCTTTTGTTCCTGTGTGTACATGGTGAGATGGATAATACAGCAGTGCTGTCAGCCTTCATACATCAATTCCCTGTATATACACCCTTATATGCAATAACTGCATTCTGTGCTTTCATCCCATAATGCTAACTGTTATCCCAAGTCAACATTTAATTTACATGTATATCATATTTTCCCTCCCCTTTATTTCACTGCAGCTTTATATCCCTTTCATATCCTTTATCAGCATGTCCATTATTATTTATGTGTGTAACTGTATGATTGTCATCTACATTAATTATTGTTCCAGCGATCTTGCAAGTTTTATGTTAGAATTACTTCTTATACACTTTCATCACATTTGTCTGTGGGATACGAGTTCACTTTGTGAACCATTTCCCCGTTTCACTTTCTCTCATTCGGGTTTGTTTCCCCGTACTTGCCCTTAAATATGTCTGGGCTATTGTGCGTGCTGCTTGTATGTGACCATTGTCTAAATGTGGTCCATTGTATGCTTTTATTACTAACTTTAAAAAAGTGCTTCCTTATCAAGCAACTTCTGTAGTCATTTACATGTGAAATAATGATAGGCCTAAAATTAATGAATGTTTAACAAATTAAAAAAAAAAAAAGCTATAGTAATGAACCAATGGAATTCAGCTGTCAAAACAAAAAATAGCATATCATTTTAAACAGTTGAGATCTACTGAGCACTGATCCACTGCATCTCTATTAACTAACTTAAAAGATATAACAAGGAGGCCACCTAGTATATAATCTCTAACTTATAGGTAAAAAAATACAGGCCATTAGCAGTAAGCCCTTTTTACTGCTAGTCATAGGCATTTCTAATTGTCCAACAGCCCTAGCAGAGTGTTTACCTTGAAGAGACAGAGATGTTGAGGAATGTTAAAGGACACCAGGGAGTCTTTCCATATAAAACTCTAGTCCAGTTAAATGCATCACAGTGCTTTTTTCTAAACAGTAAGAATGAAACACTAATGACTGGCGTTGTTGACTAACTGTAATTATTCATGATTTATGAAAAATGGGGAAACATAAGACAGAAAAGTCAGGGACAGGTAACAGTATGGCAGTGTGTGTGTGTGTGTGTGTGTGTGTGTGTGTGTGTGTGTGTGTGTGTGTGTGTGTGTGTGTGTGTGTGTGTTAAAGAAATGCCTAGACCACAAGAGCTGATTACCACAAGGGCAGCAGAAAAGAGCTTGTTAGCAGAGACATGCAAATTAGCAAATAATGCAGTCTTTCGTCATTGTGGCTAATATGTGTCTGAATTGCTGTTTTCCCCAATAATGCTAACAGGCCCTTTTTGCTGTAGCCTCACCTTTAATTTCCAGCCTGCCTTTGAATCCTAGTCATTAATTTAATATGCCCCAATAAAGTACAATAGGAAACAGTGATTCTATTTATATGTTAAAATGTCCTGAATGGCAGAAAAGTAACTTCAAAATATTACTTAAATTCATTTAGTTCAAACTAAAAAATGTTTCTAAGTCACTCTCCAGGGCTAATGCAGAGCATATTAAAATAATTCCAACAATTGCTGAACTGCTTCTACTACATTTTTTTATAATTAGCAAAGAAAAAACATCTTAGCACAACATTTGAACTGCAAATCTGACTACATCGAGGTAGCTCTTTTAAGTGTCAGAAATCTTAGTGACAAATTGCCTGAGCTTGAGGATCAGCTCAAATTGAAGGCATTCATATATTTGCTGTAACAGAAACTTGGTTTCATTGCAAAAATAGCTGTCCCCCATAGATTTTGTTTATGCCACACATTCAGGCCAGAGGGAAGCCGCAGTGGCATTTCTATATTTGTTAGAGGCCATATCACCTGTTGCAGATTTACAGAGACCCACAGCGTGAACTCATAGAGCTCTGAAGTAACAAAGCAAATTAATTTATAGCTTGTTATAGGGCATCATCTATGCCCACAGAGCACCAAGAAAGATTCCTTTATGTATTCAGTGAAATAACTATAATGAAAACCACCTTTATTGTGGCCTTCAGCTGTCTTCCAGTAAGCTAGTGCACATACACCTCCAAAGTTGGGTGTAATAAATGGAAATTACATTAAAAATACTTAACAAACAAACTAGAGGGAAGAACATTCTAGACCTGGTCTTAACTGATATAACTTCCACATATATCACTCCTTCAGAATTCCCATCCCTGGTTAAATCTGACCACATAACTTCCACATATATCACTCCTTCAGAATTCCCATCCCTGGTTAAATCTGACCACATAACTTCCACATATATAACTTCTTCAGAATTCCCATCCCTGGTTAAATCTGACCACATCCTTATCACTTTTTCCTCCTTGATTGCTTGTGTCATTACAATACTAGCAGCACCACAAATAGTTGAACCAAGGACTTAAATCCCCACCAGTGATTACATTTCACTGCATCACTGACTCTCTAAACTGACATACACTACATTCACCACAAATAGTCAAAATTCAATCAATAAAACAAAAAAGAAACAGCATTTTATACAGGGAGCAAGCACCCTGCACTCCAGACACACAGTGCTAATTATATATACCAACACTGATATTACAAAACAGTAAGGAAAGGGCAAATTCCCACTCCCACCTGTGCAGCGATCCCATAAAACAAGTGCATCTATCCTGCAATGAACCAGCAGTTTGACAAAAAATCTTTCTCATGCAATGTTCAGTGTAACAAACATACAATGAAAGACACTGAACCCTCAACAACATATAAACAAAACTCATTGGAAAGACAGCTTTACTACCCAATGTTTACCCCATCTCTGTAATAAACAATGCAGTGGTGCAACAGTTAGCATTTTCACCTAACAGCAACAGGTTCTCCAGTTATATTCTCAGCTGGGGTGGCTTCTGTGTGGAGTCTGTATGGCCTCCCTGCATTTGTGTGGATTTCCTCCAGGTGGTCCAGTTTCCTCCCACATTCCAAAGACATGCATTTGGAGCATTTCCCCTTGGACCTTCACTGAAAATGGGCTCCATACCAGTCGAACTTTCCTGTTAAACAAATGTTAAATAAATAAAATTACCAAAATTATACCCTTGCATCCTTCAAATCCAGTCTTGATGACTGTATGGGTATCTGCAAATTCATCTCTGGACGAAACTGCTTTCCCCTTCTAAACATGGGGGTACAACTTGAGGGTGGGCATTGACAAGGTGCAAATAGTCTCTGGACTCAAATATCGTGTAATGTGTATAGTTCTATGGTCCTGTGGCCAGATATGTTCAGTGTGGAATACTGACCAAGATCATGTCATGGTGTTAAATACCAGCATGAACACTAAATGTCAAGCACTTTTAGTAAACTTTTGGTTGTCAGTTAATGCTTGATTAAAATAAATTATGCACACTACAAACCAGTATACTTTACATATTAGGAAATCCAAAGTATGCCTACTCTGAAGTCAGATTAAATATGTTGCAGTAAAGAATTGTCAGCTCAACACTACTCTGTAGTATCCTGATGCAGAAAGAGTTCAACAAGTTGTATCTCAGGCTTTGACCTGACATACCTTCTGAGCTGTCTGTTATGTGTGTGTTTCACAAGTTGTATCTCAGGCTTTGACCTGACATCCCTTCTGAGATGTTTGTTATGTGTGTGCTTCACAAGTTTTATCTCAGGCTTTGACCTAACAACACTTATAAGCTGTTATGTGTGTGTTTCACAAGTTATATCTTAGGCTTTGACCTGACAACACTTATGAGTTGTCTGTTATGTGCGTGTTTCTCAAGTTGTATCTCAGCCTTTGATGTAACAACACTTATAAGCTGCCTGTTATGTGTGTGTTTCACAAGTTGTATCTCAGGCTTTGACCTGACATCCCTTCTGAGCTGTCTGTTATGTGTGTGTTTCACAAGTTGTATCTCAGGCTTTGACCTGACATCCCTTCTGAGCTGTCTGTTATGTGTGTGTTTCACAAGTTGTATCTCAGGCTTTGACCTGACATCACTTATAAGCTGTCTGTTAAGTGTGTGTTTCACAAGTTGTATCTCAGGCTTTGACCTGACATCCATTATGCACTGTTTATGTGTGTGTTTCACAAGTTGTATCTCAGACTTTGACTTGGTATCCCTTCTGAGCTGTCTGTGTGTTTCACAAGTTGTATCTCAGCCTTTGACCTGACAACACTTATAAGGTGCCTGTTTTGTGCTGCTATGTGTGTGTTTTACAAGTTGTATCTCAGGCTTTGACCTGACATCCCTTATGCACTATTATATATGTGTTTCACAAGTTGTATCTTAGGCTTTGACCTGACATCCCTTCTGAGCTGTCTGTTATATGTGTGTTTCACAAGTTGTATTTCAGGCTTTGACCTGACATCCCTTCTGAGCTGCCTGTTATGTGCGTGTTTCACAAGTTGTATCTCAGGCTTTGACCTCACAGCACTTATGAACTATTTGTATAACACTCTTCCTGTCAGGCATTATTGATCACTCATATTATGTGAGTGTTGGGGACTGGGCATTTCTGTTTTGCAGCTTAACAATAACTTTTATAATAAGCTAAAGTACTGTGTGTCTGCTGGTGTGGATGGGCTATTGGTATTTTTGTATAAAGTATGCATAATTTTAAGACTATGCAAATTGCTATACCCCCTAATTATGTAATGCTTTTGACAAAAATGTCTGGTGACATTGCACTTTTTGTCAGTCCCTGTGCATCTTACTTTATACCTCTCATAAGATGACAGTCCTGTCTAACTGGTTTGCTTTCTGGATCTTGACAGTGAATCTTTTCAGTATTTTTTCGTATGTCAAACTGCTATCATCATCATTAAGCCTTCTTTTTCGATTTTAATAGTTTTGTCTATGACTGATTTGGTTTCACTGCTCACCATATACTATAAGATGTCTAATAATGCATAGAACTTATGTTGATAGAATTGTGACTGATAACATGTTTAGAATTATTGAGTTTCCAAAGTAGTGCTTTGAATATCAGTGTATTATTGTTTGTTCTAAGTGCATATGTGAATTATTTGCATTTGTGGCACTATTCAGCTATACATTTTTATTCCCATCTGAGCCAAAAAACAATAATTTTGTATTTATAAATATAAAACATGTAAAGCCTAGTACTTCTGTCATTGCACTGTACCATGTTTCCACACTTATGCCTTAACTTTTTTATTCTAAGAGGGATTTCCTTACAGCCAACTTAGTTGGTAAGTCACTTAATTAATGTTTTTCTACACCTTCCAAAAAAGGTCCATCTGCTCAGGAAATGTTGCCTAAGTTAGTTTTATTTTAAGGTATAACTTGTGTTTTTGGTCTTCTGGGCTGCTGTCCTACCATTGGTTGTCAAAATATTAATAAGTTATTTTTCCATTGACCAGAATAATTCATTTTGACATTTGTTTAAGTTGCAGCACTCATGCTAGCTGTTGATATTGTTTTGACTGAGCATACGTGAGCCTGATACCATAACCTTTGGGAAAAAGATACATGAATGATGGCATGAGATGCTTTAGTGAAATTCCTCCCACTACTGTACAGGCTTTAGCAAAGTATTTCGGGTCTATATTAAATCAGCGAATGCTTAAAAAAGCGAATGCTGTTTTTTGACCCCATGTAAGCAAAAGCTTACAATTCCAAACACTCGGAACTGAGATTTTTTTTCCCAGGGAAAGGTGCTACTGAATTTTTCACGTGTGTATGCTTCTGGTCTCCTTCTTTATTTGTCTTTAATGACAGGATATCTTTGCTAGGTAAATGTATGTAATAGGAAATGGGTTAAGCCTTATTGTTGAAATGTCAGTATAAATAAACCTTTTCCTACTGACTGACATTGTGCCTTCCTTCCTTACTTACTTAAAAACAAGATTGGTAAAGCTAGGAGGCTGAAACTCTTTAGGCAGATTGGGTGCTATGCACACTGCAAAAGGACATTATCAATGTTGTGTGAATGTTTTATAAGAATATGGGTAGTCTGACTTATTCCATTCTCCACTGGTAATGGGAACATTAACAATTTACAGTCTGAGTCTGTAGTATTTTATGCATTAGTCAAATGATTTTTGCTCTAGGTGCAACTTGAGGCAGCAGCATAATATATGCAATTTAAAGAATATTCCTCTTCAAATTCACTTTGTGTGAAGAAGCATTTAAAATGGTTGGCTTGGTCATCCTTATGTATTGAAATAAGATGGATTGCAACTTATGATTAACCTAATAAGGTTTAAATTTCTTCACCTGATGACCTTGTGCATCTCTAGGTTAGAGCACGCATGTGTGTCTGTGTGTGTATGTGTGTGTGTGTGTTTCTGCTTCTGCATGTGTGTTTGTGTGTTCCATGGTACTAGTACTCATATTTGTTGGAAACAAGCTGGACTATATTACTGTGAGTATTATTGCTGTATTTGGTTATTGCAGAATCTGGCGGGGGATGAAATGTCACTGAAATTAGGGTATTGTTAGAATCAGGCTGTAATACAATTCTGTTGGCAGGGCTTCTTGAATTATGTCTATTATACTGAATGCAATGGTGGTTAAGGTGAGGGTAATGAATTCTGTCATTGTTTTACTACTGGATGAAGCAAAAATACATGCCTAAGTACAGTAATTTCTGTTATGTGGTGAAAACATGTCTGTTGTATGTACTGCTATTGTAGTTTTGAAGGTGGGGAATGTTGTTGCCTTTGTGAATAATTGTTGAAAACAAAATGAAATATATTTCTGTGAACATTAGTTCTTGAATTTGGTCAGTCAGACATATCCTCTATTCCCATTGCAGTTTTGGGATTTTGGTTTGACTATGTGCAGTCATTTTTAGGATGCAGTCAGTCAGATGTATCTGCAGTATCCACTGCAATTCTGGTATTGTAGGAGTGGGTTGCTACATTTTGTGTCACCTTGGGAATCAAGATGAAATCTATTAATTATTGGAGGACTTCTGGCATTGTCTGCAGCTATTGAGTGTTGTTGCCAGAAATAAGCTGAAGAATTCTGGACAGTGCATTTATAATTACTGCCTTTTAATGATTGTCTGCACTCAGGTATTATAATAGGCAGTATTTTTCATTTTTGGTCAGTTTCCTTTGTCCTGAGTAATGGGGGAGGGGGGGGGTAGGTGTTATTTCACAAAAGACTAGAAGCAAATTACTTTTGGTAGTATTTCTTGTATATGGCCAGATGTGTATGCTACCTTCAATAGAGCTGTATTAGCTATGGAGGAGGTCAAGGGTTATAGCGCCCTTTTCTTTATTGCAGGCAGTGAAATAACTGTGTATGTGCAATGGTATAGGACCAATGTTTTTTGTTTTTTTTTATTTAACAATATAACCTCAAACTATAGCCACCTGACTTTATCACACCCACACTCCAGTAAACCCCACCTGTTTAGTATCTTCCAGAAGTTCTATCTTACTTTGAAGTTACCTGCCACCCCTGGTTATAACTAGATCTAGGTATGGTAAAACCATTAAGAAACAGAAGGTAAGGTAAATAAAATTATGTCATTTGTTTCTGTTTTCCTTGAATACCACTGAAGCATTTGACAGTGAATTAGATGGTCTTACTTACCCAAAATTGTAACTTTGACTACAGCATGCAATAACACTAACAACAGTTAATGAAATGTGCAGGAAAAATTTTATAGATCTCTCTAATTTAGCAAGTTAGGAAGTGATTCATTCTGAACATTAACAATTGTCAAAAATGAATCCATTGTGCAGGCACCAACTCAGCATGAAAATGAAATTAAACCTGATGCAAGTATGCTGCTAATTCTCTATGTTAATAAAACCACTGAAAGCATGGCTGACTGCCATGATGCAATGTTTACCTCAGTGTGACACCCAAGTTGCACAGTCGCTTATGTGACACTAACAACAAAGAGATATCAGGAATGGAATGGGAGGATACAAGGTATAGGAAATATGAAAATAATTAAGACTAGAAATGATAAAGTTGGAGCCATGTGGATAAGCAATAGAAACAAAATTGAGGCATAATAGAAAATAGGTTTATATTACATAGTCGAAGGTCTGTAACTCCGATCACCTAATGGTCGAACCATTATGTTCAAAGTTACAGAACTTCAAGTATGTAAAAAAACAAATAACTACACAACGGACAAAACAATAACTTGTTGTAAGCAGGGGAGCAAGCCCCCCTACACCACCCACGTGGGTGGCTGCACCCCCCCAACACCCCCTGCTACTTAAATATACCAACTCCGAGATCGCACCACATTGAAGTGAATGGAAACCTCCACTTATGGAGATTTCCATTCAGATGCTCAAACTTTTACAGATTTGAACGTATGGTCTCGACCATATGTGGTTCGAACTTGTAAATGTTCGACTACATTATAGGAACCCTAGAAAACAAGCAGCCAGTTACCACACCCAGTGTAAATGCTGTGGTTATATGTAGAAAGAGGCAAAGTAAAACAAAGAAACACCATTCCAATCCTTTGAGGGAGAATGTTTCAGTAGCAGAATATTAATTAAACAGAATCAAACAATCAGGTAAAGCCTGTATTGTGTGTGAGTAGAGCAGATGTATAGTGTAACAATGTGATGTAGCCCAAATGCAAGGGAGGAGTGATCAGAGATGGCCAGCATATCTCTATAAATAAAAACAGCAAAGAGTTTGGTAGAAGAAACTGGATAAACAACAAAGCAGTTATATTTAACTTGAACACGGCTGTAGAGTGCAGCATAATGGCTGAGACTGCATACAAAATGTTGTATTTAAACTGGTAGCTAAATAAATCTCATGTTACTGTCATATATGTTAAATTTCCATTGCAGTCAGTCCTGGTCAAAATTCAAATGTCCGATGATAAATTGTAGAACTTCATTATGAAAATATTTAAGAAAGGATCATGAAGTTAATGAGAAACTGAATAACATGGATGCCATTTTGGCACTACAAAAGGAGTATAGAGTTGTGAAAGATCAGTTCCTCAGTTTGGAAACAGCTGAGCCTACATACAAAATGTATTTAAAATGTTAGCAAAATAAATCTTTATATATAGTGGATATAAAAAGTATATACACCCCTGTTAAAATGCCAGGTTTTTGTGATATAAAAAAATGAGACCACAATAAATCATTTCAATACTTTTCCCACCTTTAATGTGACATGTAACCTGTACAATTCAATTGAAAAACAAACAAATCTGTTAGGGGAAAATATAAAAAATAAAAAAACATACAATAAGCTGGTTGCATAACTGTAGACTCCCTTTAACTAATACTTTGTTGAAGCTCCTTTTGCTTTAATTACAGCATTCAGTCTTCTTGGGTAGGAGTCTATCAGCAAGACACATCTTGACTTCACAATATTTGTCCACTCTCCTTGCAAAAGCATTCCAAATCTGTCAGATTGTGAGGACATCTCTTGTGCACAGCCCTCTTCAGGTCACCCCACATATTTTCTACTGGATTTAGGTCTGGGCTTTGGCTGGGCCATTCCAAAACTTTAATTTTATTCTGGTGAAGCCATTCTTTTGTTGATCTGGATGTATGCTTGAGGTCATTGTCGTGTTGCAAGTTGAAATTCCTCTTCATCTTCAGCATTCTAGCAGACGCCTGAAGGCTTTGGGCCAAAAGTGACTAGTATTTGGAACTGTTCATAATTCCCTCCACCTTGACTAAAGCCCCAGTTCCTGCTGAAGAAAAGCAACCCCAAAGCATGATACTGCCACCACCATGCTTCATCCTGGGGATACTGTTCTTTTGGTGATGGGAAGTGTTGTTTTTGTGTCAAACAAACCTTTTGGAATTGTGGCCAAAAAGTTCAACCTTGGTCTTATCAGACCATAACAAATTTTCCAACATGCTTTTGGGAGACAATGTATTGTTTTGCAAATTTTAGCCAGGCATGGATGTTTTTCTGTGTAAGAAAAAGTCTTCCATCTTGCAACCCTACCCCATAGTCCAGACATATGGAGAATACGGGAGATTGTTGTTACATGTAGTACACAACTAGTAGTTGCCAGAAATTCCTGCAGTTCCTTCAGTGTTGCTGTAGGTCTCTTAGCAGCCTCCCTGATCACTTTTCGTCTCGTCTTTTCATCATTTTTGGAGGGACATCCAGTTCTTTGCAATGTCACTGTTGTTCCATATTTTCTCCACTTTTTGATGACTGTCTTCACTGTGTTCCATGGTATATCCAATGCTGTTGAAATTTTTTTGTACCCTTCTCCTGACTGATACCTTTCAACAATGAGATCGCTTTGATGCTTTGTAAGCTCTCTGCGAACCATGGCTTTTGCTGTAGCAGGCAACTGAGTGAATGTCAGGAAAATCCTACTAGGACAGCTGAACTTTATTTGGGGTTAATCAGAGTCTCTTTAATTGATGGCAGGTGTGTACCCAAGAAGACTGAATGCTGTAATTAAATCAAAAGGTACTTCAACATAGTATTAGTTTAAGGCTGTGCACACTTATGCAACCAACTTATTGTACATTTATTATATTTTATATTTTTTTCCCCTAATAGATGTGTTAGTTTCTCAATTGAATTGTAAAGGTTATACATCACATTAAAGGTGGGAAAATTTTTGAAATTATTTATTTTGGTCTCAATTTTGTATATCACAAAAACCTGGCATTTTAACAGGGGTGTGTACACTTTTTATATCCGCTGTATATTACTGTAATATATGTTAAACTTTCATTGCAGTCAATCCTGGTCAAATCCAAATGTGGAATGATATATTTTAGAACTTCATTGTGAAAATATTTAAGAACAGATAATGAAGTTAATGAGAAACTGAATAACAACAAGGATGCCATTTTGGCAATACAAAATGAGTATAAATTTGAGAAAGTTCAGTTCCTCAGTTTTGAAATGAAGTCAGCAATGTTCAGTTATAAACAAAGTAAACAAGAGGACAGAACACAATGAAAGTATATGCGACTGAGGCGGGTCCCAGAGAAAGAAAAGAGATTGTACTGTGTTTTATATATGAAGGACAAGTTAGTCTGGAATGGCCTATAGGCAAAGTGATTCAAAAATGAAAAAGTACAATAATCTGTTAATACAGGGCAGGTAACACTGTAGCAAGTGCTTGAAAGGTCTCTCCCTATTGTACATAGGGGAAAAGCAGGGCATAGTCTGCTGTTAAATTACTAAATGTAGGAATTAAGGATCTGAAAGATATGAATCTCTCTATAGGAAAATTGATAACTGGTAGTGGCAGTGTCATGAATACTGCTAGACTAGATAACAGTCGGACACTTACCTTTTTACTAAGGATAATCTTAATGGTAAGTCAGTTGTGAATCTTGAGCTGAAGCTTCTGTGTATAAAATGTCTTAAAAAAGTAAGTAAATATAATGCAAGCTGTAGCAGTGGCTACTAAACAAGAAATAATTTAAATAGGGTTGTCTAAAAGATATATATATATATATATATATATATAGAGAGAGAGAGAGAGAAGGAGGAAGAGAGAGTGGAGGGTTCTGTTTACTTGAAACTTGTGTGTTGGTTAACAAGGGTCATTCTGTAAAAGTAACAAATGGACAGAATTACATCATTCTTATGATATTCAGCCTGTTTTATTTGACTAGAATAAGCAGTTAGAATCCTTTCTGTGAACTAGAAGCAAGATTATTTGTGTACTAAACTGTGACCGGTATTATAGTTCTACAAGTAAAGGGAAATTAGTAACCAAAGACAATGAAAATGTTAACTGGTGATTTTCTTAGAGTTTAACAATACATACATGGTAATATCTATATGGTTAGTGAAGGGAGAGTGAATGGAGCAGAGCTGCATTGTAATGACACTGCATGTCACTTAACACACCTTTAATATGTACATTGTTTGGACTGATTTTGTACAGTAGATGATTTTAAATTAATGCAAAAAGTATACATAGTTATTTTTATCTGACCAAAAAATGGAGTTATTGGTAAATAATCATTTAGCAAAGTGAGTTGGAATGGTGATTAGTGACTATAATGATAAAAAAGTAATATCAACAGAAAGAAGGAAAAAAAATGTTATCCTAATTGTGAAAATGTTAACAAGACTTACAATAATACATTAATATAGTTAATAATAAACAGATACAGACAAATTTGATAAAGACAACAATAGGTTAACAACATAAACACAGAAACAAAAGAAAAAGAAAGACAAAATAAAAACAAAAGGGAAAATACAAAGAGAATGTATATTTGTACAAATGTTTTTGACATGCTTGTGGGAAATGGAGGTGAAATGTATTTATATATGTCAGACACTGGAAAATTTGCAATTGTTAAAGTTTGCAAATATGATATTTTTTACACAGCAACTTATGTGTGCTTTTAATACTTGATGAGATGAGCTACAGGAAGGTGCCACTAAACAGGGATATAAATCTTAATATGGATGAAATCATCATTTTGAGGAAAGATTTGCAAAACCTGTGATATTGGTATACCAGTCGCTGTTACAGAATATTTTTGTTAGTAGATTGCATAACTGTGTAATTTTCTTTTTGTATTAAAGTACAATACATATGCTAAAGATAAAATAATAAAAAGTGTGCAATGTTGCTCACACTGCAAAGGTATGATATTCATGTGCAGTATTAGCAAGGAAAGCTCATACCTATTGCAAATACATCAAGTAGAAATTAGGTCAGGGAGCACAAGGACAACTTTATTAAAAAGGATTTGAAAACATTGTGGATGCTTCAGGAATTAAAAACTTCTACTATATATGAGTTGAAATAGCACTTCTCAAGAAGTACAGTCATCAATGGATGGTCTGATGATGTGCAACAAATACATCTCAAGATTAAGTCATATTTTCAATTCAGAGATGAATTGTCTTGCATGAAAATACTTATATTTAAAATGAAAAATTCATATGCCTACTCAGATAAGAATTTAAGTCTTATTAAAGCTGTATGTGTCTTGTTTAAGTGTGTTTAAGTGCAAAGAAGGAGCTTAAGACATTATGTACTTGCCTAACATGCATATAAACAAAACAAATACTATAAGTTTATGGTCTTTCAGGTACATTTAGAAATCTAAACCAGATAGGGAAATTCATTTTGTATGAAATTCCATCTGTACTTTGACTAAAACTGAGCACTGACTTATTTCAGTACAGTAATCTCAGCTTTCTGCTTTATCTCGACTATTACACAAAGCATCCAGAATGAGATCAACTTCCCCAATACTAAGTCTATATTACAATCCTGCTGAGCATGGAGCCATCTTTAAATTTCTAGTCTCCCACAAGGACACAAGTGCTCTTCAGCAATTACATTCTGCTTGCTGGTAAGCCATTAGACCTCAGGTATTTGTTTAAAGTGTTCAGATTTGTAAAGTAATACTTACTTTTTTCTCTTGTCTTGGTGAGCTCTGCCCCGCTCTGTTCGCCCTCACTAATGCTCGGGCCATCTTCGCTCCCCTGCACTGCCCCCTATTCTCTCCCACCCCCCACTACCTCTACATTTATAGTAATCACAGCCACACCCACAGCTCACCCTTACATCACCTCCACCAATCACAGCTCCTCAAGTCATATCACATTATACCACACCAACTCGCTCCACACAAAATACTCCCAATCACTATCATTCTCACTAGGCATTTTTTACATCACCCACACTACTTCCCCATCCACATATAGTGCAACCCTATAATTCCTATTCAGACCCCCCACCTAGAACCAACTTAAACTTTATAACCATGACTATCACACAACTAAGTCTAGTCTGCCTTCTCATAATTCTTTACAACACCACAAGTTTGTGTATAAAATGTCTTAAAAAAGTAAGTAAATATAATGTAAGCTGCAGCAGTGGATATTAAAACAAGACATAATTTAAATAGGGTTGTCTAAAAGATATATATGTATATATATATATATATATATATATATATATATATATATATATATAGAGGAGAAAGAGAGAGAGAAGGAGGAAGAGAGAGTGGAGGGTTCTTTTTACTTGAAACTTGTGTGTTGGTTAACAAGGGTCATTCTGTAAAAGTAACAAATGGACAGAATTACATCATTCTTATGATATTCAGCCTGTTTTATTTGACTAGAATAAGCAGTTAGAATCCTTTCTGTGAACTAGAAGCAAGATTATTTGTGTACTAAGCTGTGACCGGTATTATAGTTCTACAAGTAAAGGGAAATTAGTAACCAAAGACAATGAAAATGTTAACTGGTGATTTTCTGTTTAGAGTTTAACAATACATACATGGTAATATCTATATGGTTAGTGAAGGGAGAGTGAATGGAGCAGAGCTGCATTTTAATGACACTGCATGTCACTTAACACACCTTTATTATGTACATTGTTTGGACTGATTTTATATAGTAGATGATTTTAAATTAATGCATAAAGTATACATAGTTATTTTTATCTGACCAAAAAATGGAGTTATTGGTAGATAATCATTTAGCAAAGTGAGTTGGAATGATGATTAGTGACTATAATGATAAAAAAGTAATATCAACAGAAAAAAGGAAAAAATGTTATCCTAATTGTGAAAATGTTAACGAGACTTACACTAATACATTAATATAGTTAATAATAAACAGATACAGACAAATTTGATAAAGACAACAATAGGTTAACAGCATAAACACAGAAACAAAAGAAAAAGAAAGACAAAATAAAAACAAAAGGGAAAATACAAAGAGAATGTATATTTGTACAAATATGTTTTTGACATGCTTGTGGGAAATGGAGGTGAAATGTATTTATATGTCAGACAATGGAAAATTTGCAATTGTTAAAGTTTGCAAATATGATATTTTTTACACAGCAACTTATGTGTGCTTTTAATACTTGATGAGATGAGCTACAGGAAGGTACCACTAAACAGGGATATAAACCTTAATATGGATGAAATCATCATTTTGAGGAAAGATTTGCAAAACCTGTGATATTGATATACCAGTCGCTGTTACAGAATATTTTTGTTAGTAGATTGCATAACTGTGTAATTTTCTTTTTGTATTAAAGTACAATACATATGCTAAAGATAAAATAATAAAAAGTGTGCAATGTTGCTCACACTGCAAAGGTACGATATTCATGTGCAGTATTAGCAAGGAAAGCTCATACCTATTGCAAATACATCAAGTAGAAATTAGGTCAGGGAGCACAAGGACAACTTTATTAAAAAGGATTTGAAAACATTGTGGATGCTTCAGGAATTAAAAACTTCTACCATATATGAGTTGAAATAGTACTTCTCAAGAAGTGCAGTCATCAATGGATGGTCTGATGATGTGCAAGAAATACATCTCAAGATTAAGTCATATTTTCAATTCAGAGATGAATTGCCTTGCATGAAAATACTTATATTTAAAATGAAAAATTCATATGCCTACTCAGATAAGAATTTAAGTCCTATTAAAGCTGTATGTGTCTTGTTTAAGTGTGTTTAAGTGCAAAGAAGGAGCTTAAGACATTATGTACTTGCCTAACATGCATATAAACAAAGCAAATACTATAAGTTTATGGTCTTTCAGGTACATTTAGAAATCTAAACCAGATAGGGAAATTCATTTTGTATGAAATTCCATCTGTACTTTGACAAAAACTGAGCACTGACTTATTTCAGTACAGTAATCTCAGCTTTCTGCTTTATCTCGACTATTACACAAAGCATCCAGAATGAGATCAACTTCCCCAATACTAAGTCTATATTACAATCCTGCTGAGCATGGAGCCACCTTTAAATTTCTAGTCTCCCACAAGGATACAAGTGCTCTTCAGCAATTACATTCTGCTTGCTGGTAAGCCATTAGACCTCAGGAATTTTGTTTAAAGTGTTCAGATTTGTAAAGTAATACTTACTTTTTTCTCTTGTCTTGGTGGACTCTGCCCCACTCTGTTCGCCCTCACTAATGCTCGGGCTCTCTCCGCTCCCCTGCTCTACCCCCTATTATCTCCCGCCCCCACTACCTCTACATTTATAGTAATCACAGCCACACCCACAGCTCACCCTCACATCACCTCCACCAATCACAGCTCCTCAAGTCATATCACATTATACCACACCAACTTGCTCCACACAAAATACTCCCAATCACTATCATTCCCACTAGGCATTTTTTACATCACTCACACTACTTCCCCATCCACATATAGTGCAACCCTGTAATTCCTATTCAGAACCCCCCCAACCTAAAACCAACTTAAACTTTATAACCATGACTATCACACATCTAAGTCTAGTCTGTCTTCTCATAATTCTTTACAACACCACAAGTTATCACTCTAGCAATATCCCTAAACTTAGAAGCACAACACTATATTATGCACTCTCATATACAGACACCACACATTATAATAATATCTGCCCACAATTATTCAAGAACTACATAACGGACCAATTCAGAACTAAACAGATATGCTCTCGTTCAACACCGGAAGTATACCCCTCACTGGTGAGATCAGATCACAAACTAATCTCGCTGGAGGTCCTCATCCCACCCCCACCTGAAATAAAAAAGACCACAGTAAAGAACTTCCCAAAAGCCGACTTCACACTTCTAAAGACTAGTGTGGTCTCCTTTAAGGCCCCGAGCGTGAAAACAGTACTCAAGCCGCTGAATCACTTACAAATGCCTTCTACCAGCACCTACAGGACTGCATGGATAAGGCAATCCCAAACAAAACAAAGACTCTTTGTACCAAAGGCAAGCGTCCAGTCTGGTGGACCCCAGCCATAAACAAACTCTACAACAAAGGAGGAAGCTACTACAAGATAGAGCAAAATCCTTAAAAGGTAAGACACCCTTGATCACTATAAGTAAAAACTAAGAGCTCTCATAAAATCATCCAAAGCAAATTTGAGAGAAAAATAGCTAAAGACTCAAAAGACAATCATAAGGCCTTCTTTAGCTATGTTAGAAACCTAGGAGGAAACTCCCAGATATGCTCAGAACTAGTTCAAAATGATGTGAAGATTACTGATCCTACAGACATTGCCAACATACTGGCTGACAGGTTCAGTGCAAACTTCTCGCCCCCCCAAAAGGAGAGATAACAATACCATGCGATTGCAGCCCCCAAACATCTCCAACGCCCAAGTGAGAACTGCTCTCTCCAAAGCAAAAAACACACCATCCATGGGACCTGATGGTGTCCCCGGCTGTGTGCTCCACGAACTCAATGAGGAATTAAACCCACAGCTAGGACAGCTGTTTAATCAAAGTCTTACCTCTGGATATTACCCAGGAGTGGCGCACTGCAACTGTGGTCCCACTTCACAAAGCCTGTGCCTCCACCGACCCTGGAAATTACCGGCCCATTAGCTTGACAAGCCTTATCTGCAAAGCCATGGAGAGGATCATAATGGACCTCATAAATAAAGACATAGGGAAGTTGCAGACATTGGATCCAACCCAGTTTCGCTTTGTCAAAGGCAGATCATGCCTTTTAAACTTGGTTGACTTTTGAAACAGTCACCAAAGCCATTGATGAGGAAAGGCAGTCCATACAGCCTACCTCGATCTGGCTAAGGCCTTCGATACAATACCCACTCGGGTATCATTGAAAAACTCATCAGCTTAAATGTTAACCCATACATCACAAGATGGGTTGCAAACTGGCTGAGTGACAGAACCCACAGGGTCAGAGTTGCTGGCGCCATGTCAGACTCAAAGCCTGTCACAAGTGGTGTCCCACAGGGCTCAGTCCTGGGCCCACTCTTGTTTGGCATCTACTTTTCCGAAGTACAAGCAAACACAGGAGGGTTATGGCTGACAAAGTTTGCAGATGATTGCAAACTGGCGCCATAGTAGAAAACACATCTGACACAGATATCCTTCAGAAGGGTCTCACAGAAGCGGATAACTGGTGCCAGAGCCACGGCCTAAAGTTAAATGCCAAAAATGCATAGTCATACCCTTCGGGAAAAACAAGGTTACCCTAGCTACCAAATAGGAGGCAATCCACTGAGCACAGAAGAAGTTATCAGGGACCTGGGGACCCAGGTTGATAGTAGTCTGTCATTCGACACCCATGTAGCTAAAGTAGTTAGGAAGACCTTCTACAATGCCCACCTTATCATGAAGGGATTCTCATCTAGATCAAGGGAGGTTATAGTCTCCCTTTACTCATCACTCATCAGACCAATGATTGAGTACAATTCCCCATTCGGAATGTATCTGACCCGACACTTGCAGCAGCTGGAGAGGCCACAAAAGTTCCTCACCAAAAGGATAAAGGGTCTCAAAAATCTATCCTATGCTGCCCGACTGAAAGAACTCCAGCTCTATTCAGTCGCCACCGCTTGCTCAGAGGTGACCTTTGCCTAACATACAAAGCCATGTCAAACCCAGATTTGATGAATATGCTTCACCTCAAAATCTAGATCCATCAGAGCCACAAGGGCGGGAGACTTAAACCTCGACACGGCTATTAATAGGACGTGCTGGAGGGATAGATTCATCACCCAAAGACTCCCTATGCTGTGGAACAGAATCCCGGTACATGTGAGGCAGAGCACCTCGCTGGCCTTGTTCAAGAGAAATCTTGACCAATGGATGGGAGATCGCAGATATACCCCAGGGATTACCTCAGTGTCACTGCTCGACAGAGGCACAGCAAAATAATGGGTATAGTTCCCCATACTAAAGGGGTGGCGTAAGCCACAAAACGATGGGCTAGGCTTGTAAATGCCCTCGGGCAGATAGCCTAGTATGAACCTATGAACCTATTCCTACTCCAAAAAAACACAATACTTTCTCACACTCCTCACCAAACTCCAACATCTGTATAACCATTTTAACTCCAGGCTCACCATAAGTGGGGATATCCACCCTAACCCAGACCCAAATCCATCTTGTCCAACACAAACTGCTCCAACACAAATGTCAAAACATAGCACCCCCACTTTCTTCATCCCTGGGCAAATCAACAACAGCAGCAAATCCAACCATCTTTTAATGCTAAATATTAATATTAGAAGTATCAAAAATAAAATACCTGAACTCCAGGCCACAATAGCACACTACTCCCCAGACAGAGTTTCTTTAACAGAAACCTGGCTAAATAAAAACATAGCTAACTCAGAAGTTCTCCCTACCCAGTCACAGTTACAGAGTAAAGTGTTGAGGACCTCAGGAATATCATTAGACAAGACAGACCATTTCATAAAGGGGGTGGAACTGCCTTACTGTACAAGTCCAACTTAACTGTCCGTCAATTACCAAACTCCTACCCCTCCCCCAATAATTGGGACATACTTATCTCACAACTTCAACTTCACCCTAAAAAGGTCATCACCACAATTGTGATCTATATTCCACCTGGTAATACACCTGCTAGCCTTGAAGACTTCTTATCCTGGTGTTCTTCCACATACTCACAAGAGACCCTTATTCTGGGGGCCTTCAACCTAGATTGGTTCACCTGTATATCAGAACCACCAAGTAATCTAATAAATCTCCACGGCTACCAGCAGCTAGTCCAAATTCCAACTAGATGTGATAAAAAATCTAAAAGGGAATCCATCCTTGACTGGGGTCCTAACTAACAACCCTACAATGTACCCTCACACAGGCAGTCTCTCAGACATCTTAAGTAACCACAACATAATATACTTTATATGTAGTAGAACAAGCATATGCAAAACCACTAACTATATATCCACTAGAAACACAAAAAAAATTCTCTCCTGAGGTCCTCAACACTTTACTCTGTAACTGTGACTGGAACCCCTAAAATCCCTCCCACTTGACCAGGCTGTAGCATATTTCAACAAAACATTTCTACAACACCTAGACACTGTCGCTCCATTGAGCAAAATCAAGGTTAGAACCTCTACAAACCCCTGGCTCAGTAAAGAAACCAAACAAATCCTCAAGTCCAGAGACACTGCCTGGCTTTACTATAAAAAAAAACAAAGAAACACAAAGCCTAACTAAGTACCAAGAACTGCGCAACCGTGAAAAAAATGCATTAGGCTGGATAAAAGAATTGTACTACACAACATTACAAACTAAATACCAACACCCCCCCAAACATTTTGGAAAAATGTAAACCAGCTACTAAAATCCACCCAAAAGGCTACCCCCAAACCAACCACCCCTGAGACTAAAGTTCCCATCGAAACACAATTCGTCTCTCACTTTGTCAACTCAATTCTATCCTTAGTATCACAGGACAGTTCCTTCCTCACTACCCCCCCAACACAAATAACACTAATACAAGCTTTACCCTCAAAACAGTTTCCACCACTTCAATCAAAAGCATGCTCTTCAAACTAAAAACCTCATCAACAGCAGCCGACCTACTCCCCAGCTATTTCTTGAAACACACAGCAGATGCTGTTGCTATCCCAGTCTCCACTCTCATAAACAGATCAATTGCTGAAAACTATGTACCCAAACTCTGGAAAATATCCTATGTTACACCCATACATAAAGGCAGGACCTCCACTGAACTTAATAACTACAGACCCATTGCTTTCCTCTCCCCCCTGGCCAAAATCCTAGAAAAATGCATCCATACCCAGATGCTAAACTATCTACTAGACAGTAACATCCTGTCACTTACTCAGCATGGTTTCAGACCTGCCCATAGTACCACTACAGCCCTCCTCTGCTTCACAGACACAGTAAACCATCTCAAAAATGAAGGCCTACAGGTGTCAACTATTTTTTTGGATATGTCCAAAGCGTTTGACACAGTCTCTCACCAAATCCTGCTAAACAAACTAAACCAATATCACCTATCAAATTCCACTCTTACCTGGTTCCAAAGCTACTTAACCGACAGGTACCAAGCTGTGAAATGGGAAAATTCTCTCTCTCCTCAGCTGCCTATAACTATAGTAGTCCCGCAGGGTTCTATCTTAGGACCACTACTATTCACAGTCTTCACAAATGACCTCCATACGTCCACACAGCATGCATCTATCATTCAGTATGCAGATGACACTACCTTAATCTGTGCTGCACAAAACATTCCCACCCTCCTGCAAACATCTCAACTAGCATTCTCTGACATTGAAAACTACCTTACCAAAGCCCAACTTATCCTCAATCCAAAGAAAACTCAGCTTATGATTATAATCAGTTCTAACAAAAACACTAACAGTCAATTCACTATCTACTCCACAAATGCTACTCCAATCGCTCCAGTGGCACAGGCTAAGCTATTGGTAATAACCATAGACTCCCACCTAAAATTTCATAGTCATCTCAACTTAACTATTAAAAAAGTACATGCCAAACTGGGGTCACTCTACTGTATCAAACCATTTCTTGCCAACAACACAAGATCAGCCATTGCTCGCTCCCAACTTCTATCCACCCTACTCTATGCATCTCCCATTCTGACTAATCTCAACAAAACTGAACTAAGCAAAATGGAAGCCTGCTATAACAGAATTGCCCGCTTTGCTGCAAATTGCTCATATAGAACTCATCACTGTACTGCTTTGAGATGGCTCCACTGGCTTGAACTGCCCAACCTCCTAACCTACAATCAGCTCTGCCTCTGTCATTCTATCTATTACCTCCCCAATAAGTGTCCTGCCCTCAAAAACCTAGTACAGCATCACTCAGCCAAAAGGCCTCTTAGATCATCAAGCAAACTACTACTAGAAGTCACCAACAGCTAGAATAGCTTTGGAGATGCACCATATAGTAGTTCAATGGCTAAAAAATGGAACTCTGTCCCCACTAGCATTCAAAACACATCATCCAAAGCCTCCTTTAAAGACCTCAGCAGGCAACATCTCAAGCAAAGTTGGCAGTGCCATGATTGCTCCCCAGGCTAGTGAAAGCAGATAACATATACATACTAAATCAAGAGTACTTGATAATAGTTTTCAATCTTACTCACAAACACTGGCTAATCTACAATGTATGTACTGTACCAGTGTACTATATATGTATTCTACCTATGTTCCAAATTTCAGTTGTACACCACAAATCTATTAATTACCTTTATTTTTAAAATTAATATTTTTTTGTTTGTTCTCCACTGTAACTGTTGAAGTGCCGCATACCACTGTAAAAACATGTCTCTTGTAATTTGTGTGTATACTGATCATGTCTAAATAACTAAATGTGTCTGTAATTTTTCTTTGTGGAGCTTTTCTCCCTGGGCCTCTGCTGAAAAAGGGCCGTTTCGGCTCAGTCAGACACCCCCCGGTTAACAAATGTAAAATAAAATAAATAAAATAAAATAAATAAATAACTTGCATTCAGTACAATGGACAATGGGCTGAACTTGGTATTTGACAAATTTGATATACCAGGGCAGGTTATGTCAGTCAATGGTCCACAGTTTATGTTCCAGGAATTCAAATCTTTTGCCCTGGAGTGGGAGCATGTGCACATCATATCTAGTCTAATGCACCTAGATTCCTGTGGTGATGTGATTCAGTTAGTTAAAAAAACATAAAGAACAAAAAAACTGAGAAGGGCCACAAATAATACCTAGATACAAACGATGCAAATGTCAGTTTGCATACACACAGTACCTGTAGTCTATTGTTAGTATCAAAGTTCGATGTTTCACACTGTCCAGCTTAAACGACCAACAATAAGCACGCCTTGCTTATCAAGCGAGGTTATAAAAGAAATATTTTCAAGATACAGTTCCAGCTATTCAGCTCCAAGCTCAAATGGGCAACCGAAGCTGCTCACAAATAGTCCTGATAATGTTTAAAATGTAAACCTCCATCTAACAATGCTTGTACAACATCAACTCCAAAGACAAGCGTTAGGCGGATTCTAAAGTAAATTGTTTTTATTATAAAGAACGGCAAGCGCTTTCGACATAAGTCTTTTTCAAGCCAACAAAACAGGAAGACACATGCTTTATATTTACATCAATTGTGATGTCATTTCCTATTAAAAATCTTAAAGTCATACTCTCAGCAGAAGTTCATCTAAATCAACTATGTATGTGCTTTGAATGCAATTACCATATTTAACAGTCGTGCACATGATATTAGATTTCTCTGCAAATCAATCTATATACGACTGTAATACATATACTAAAAATTATTTAAAACTTTAAAAAACATTTGGAATATTTAAGAATAAAGTTGTAATAACTAGCATGCTACCTTCAAAGGTGCATGCTGTACTTTATGTTCCAAAAAATTAAAGTGGAATGTCTACTGAACTATTTACAGGACTTTTCACTCAAACAATATATCCAAATATTCCTTTGCATAGAAATGCAAATTCCCTATGGCAATCCTATGCTATTTAGTATGGTATAAAATTTAAAACAATTATATAATTGCACGTGTAAAACATGTAAAAATTTTTTATAAAAAATGTTTCCCCTATCATAATAATAATATTGTTAGTAGTGGTAATAGTATTATATCTACTAATTTACAGAATAATAGGTAGTATAACATATATCCCTTAGATCACTGGGTAATCAAATCATTTAGTTTAAACTGCCTATATTTATATAATATATACACACATTTAACATACAAACTATAATTCAAAAAATAATTCACAATATATAAAATATAACTGGTGCCAACATGTATTGTGAACATTTAGTTTAAAGTGCCTATATTTAATATATGCACATTTAACATGCAAAATATAATTCAAAAAATAAATAATTCATAATGTATTGAATGTAACTTGTACAATCATATATTATGGGAAGACAACCCATTATGAAGCAAAAACTGTCTTTGCTCTCTAACTGGCAAATAAAGGGGACGTGCAACATTTAGTACATAATATGGAATATACACCATATACCAAGGTATACTATATGAGGAGACCAACATTTTAATAACCAATGCTATCATATTCTCTGCCTTACAAGTTAGAGGGAAAATCCCACTTGCAGACGGTAGGTTCTATACCGGTTATGTGTCAATACCTAGGGTCCCATTTGCCATAGAAAATTAGCTAGTGATTCACTATGCTAGTGGATCTGTCAGCTATAGATAGTCAGTAGTTTAAGGCTATAAGACTATCTTTTTAGTTTTCTAGCTTTTAAGGTAGGTTTTATTGAAACTCTATCATTTATACCTGGTTCTCGATCCGCCCTCAACCTAATTATCCACTTGGATTCCTTTTGTTCTGTCTCATTGAGAACATCTCCACATCTAATAGTCACCGGATTTATTTGAATTACTTGAAATTTAAAATTATGTTCCGTAGAGGTACTCCCAATATGTTTAGACAGAGCATTTCTAGATGAGGCTATCCTGATATGGTAGAGGTGTTCTCTAATTCTATCCCTCAGCCTTCTATCTGTCTTGCCTACATAAAATGCGGCACAGCTGGTGCAGGTAGCCAAGTATATCACGTGCTTAGTATCACATGTTGCTGCTGCTGAGAACTCAAATTGTTGCCCTGTTACTGGGTGTACAAATATGTTAGTCTCTTTAACAAATTCACAATAATTACATCTTCTACATTTTTTAGTTGCACCTTGGGTCCTATTTACAGTCCTATTATTTAGCCTGTCCGGTCCACAAAGCATCCTATGCAGATTTAGTTTATTCTTATATGTAAAACGAGGAGATATATCTAATAAAGCTGAGATGTTAGGGTCAGTTAATAAGATGTCCCAATGTTTACTATATATACCTCTAATATCTTTTAAATCTTGTGTATAAAAGAGTGGCACCCTAACTGGACAATTCATACTACTAACCAAAGGTATGACCTCTGCCTTGCTTTTTCCATTCATAAAATAAGGTTGTGCCCTATCATTCCTCAGATTCTCTATCTCCGAGAGGCTTGCATCAATTTCTTCCCAACTATATGACCGATTCAGGAATTTCCATTTAAGTTCATTAATTCCTGTCTGAAATCCTTGCTGATCTGAACTTAACCTGGATACCCTCATTGCTTGGCCCTTTACAATATTGCCAAATATATGATTCGGATGCATGCTACTCCGATGTAAATATGTATTCCTATAGCAGGTTTTCCTATGTATACCTGTATTTAATAAACCATTTGGTAGACTCTGTACAAATACATCCAAATATGCTATACATTCATATGACTTAGTCATGGTAAACTTTAAATTTTCTGTAGTTGTATTCATATTTTGATTCAATTCCTCTAGTAGTGCTTCTTCAGCTTTCCAAACAAGAAAGAGATCATCTACGAAGCGTGTATAGATCAGGGCATTATCTTTAAATTTACTCATTTTGAATAAATACTCCGTTTCCCAATCAGCCATGACTAGGTTGGCGTAGCTATTGGCACATGAAGTGCCCATAGCTACGCCATCCCTTTGTAAATAAAATTGATTGCAAAAGGTAAACACATTGTTCATCAGAACTATTTCCATGAGTTCACAAATGACTTCTATTTTGCTATCTGTATACGTACCATCTTTCTTTAAACATCTCCTGATACTAAGTATACCTTCTTTGTTAGGAATGGTTGTAAAAAGGGACTGGACGTCTAATGTAACCAAAATGTCCCTTCCTTGCTTATATGTACTAAAGGTTTTTTCATACAAAAGCATCAAAAATTGTTTAGTGTCCTTTAGAATGTACTCAACCCTATCTACTATGGGCCTCAGTAGATGTTCTAAATACAGAGAGATGGGCTCAGTGACCCATCCTCTTCCAGCCACGATAGGTCTCATTGGTGGATCTGTTTCATGTTTGTGTATTTTTGGTATACCTTGTATACATGGAATAGTTGGATGTTCAACATGGAAATATTTATATAATTCATCATTGATCTTACCTTCGTATAACATATTTTGCAATTCACTCTCAACATCATTAAATATTTTATCCACAATATGCTTATTAATCTTTTTATAGAACCTATCTTCACCTAACATTTTATTCATACTGACTATATATTTTTTCCATGTCCATTATGACAGTTGGTCCACCTTTATCAGCGGGTCTAATCATAATATTCTTATCATTTTTTAATGTCTTTAGGGCTCTTCTTTGTATTGGTTTAAGATTACCTTGCCATTTCCTACTCTGGTTAGTTCTTTCATTCTCATGTAGGTCATTTTCCACCAATTTGGAAAAAGCATCAATAAGAGGATGTAAAGACGGAACATATGTGCTTGGTTTTTTAAAAATGTGCTGATCACTTCTACTATTCCCCATTTCGAGCTTTAGTTGTAAATTTCTTGTAAATAATTTCAAATCTATAATGTTGTCCGAAATTTCACTCCTGTTAGAGGGAATAAAGCTAAGTCCTTTCTCTAACACGTATGTTTCATCCTCAGTTAGTACTCTATTGGATATATTACATATTAGGGATTCTTCCCCCCTTGCCACATCGTTTTCAGAGTGGGGCCTGCATGGTGGAAATCTGCTATTCTTTTCTTTGGTCGCCCTCTGCTCATCGAGCGGTCTCTCCCACCCCCTCCTCTCCAGTGGTCCGCAATGGGGAAAGGGGCTGTATGATGAATGTCAGTTTTAGGTGAAGCCTCTCTGCTAATTATATTGTCTGTGCTAGTTGTAACAGACTTATCTGTTCTAACTACATCTATGTGTTCACATATGTCTACTCTGGTATTGGCATCTTCATACACTGAGATATCATGTACTGTGGTCATTGGGGAGGCACAGATCTCATTGTTAGCCTCACTATGAATTTGAGCTGTAGTTACTACTACATTCCTCTTATCAACATTCTTTTTAAATTTCTCAGCTCTATTGGTGTTGCTTACATCCAAACTAGGATTAATAATATCTATGTGCTATATATAATATATATGTGCTTATTGTTGGTCGTTTAAGCTGGACAGCGTGAAACATCGAACTTTGATACTAACAATAGACTACAGGTACTGTGTGTATGCAAACTGACATTTGCATCGTTTGTATCTAGGTATTATTTGTGCTGTCTGCATAAGTGGCCCTTCTCAGTTTTTTTGTTCTTTACATTTCGTTTATACGTGGAAGGACCTTTCGTGGTGTGTTTGGTAGCATTTTTTGAGTTAAAAAAGCATGCTAAACACAACTTATTAGGTTCATAGGTTCATAGATTAGTACTATCATATAGACAAAGGTTTATCATTGTCTTGGAACAAAGAAATATGTCATTTTCAGCTTTGGGATGTCAACCACATCCGTTTTTGGTGAGCAGGCCTAAGCAAACCTTATTAAACTATTTTCTTTATTAGCACTAGATAGTAAACACCCAGAATAAAGGCTACTGCAAAGAATACTGATAAAAAAGAATTATTACTGAAAAAAACAGCAAATAGTTTCCCAGTTGTATGGGTGAGAGAAAGGGTAGAATCATGCTGGATCAGAATGTTGAGCAGAAATTGCAAGATCAAGACAAAGTAGTTGCTCATCTGTCATAATGCATGTTGTACCAAGGGGTGACATGCCTTTGTTACAGATATAATCAGTATTTTGTTAAAGTTACTAGAATAGGTTACAGAAATATTGTCAATAATGAAGGACAGAACTTGACAATGTCTGTCATGAAGTCTTTCAATGGCTTAATTGCTGCTGCTAAAATCCATACCTAACCACGAAAGAGATTTGTATCAGCTGAGTACCGAATATGTCACTGAGAGTTGTGATGGGCTGAAACAATTGAATCCCAACAACATCATGGGTCTAGAGACTACAGTTATTGTGCTAGGTATGGTAGAGCAGTAAAGCGACCACAAAGATTTCAAATAGTGTATCGTTCATAACATGGTTAAATGTATTCGTAAATATTTTATTGTTAAATTCTCGTAATCTACTAATTTAATAGTAGTTTAGCTTTTTCTGCAATGTAGTCTTGAAAACAATTTCTACATAAGCCATTTCTTCATTTTAGGTTAAAACAGAATGTCATATACTTTGTATAAGAGGTGCTGTAGCTTGAAAAGTACTAAACGGTCTTCAGTATGAGTCACATGACAGGTCTGGGTTCTGCATACAGGAGTAAAATCAGAACCCAGATGTGTCCCATGACAATTCACATATCTGACATATTTATAAATATTCTGAGTAAACTTCCCATAAGTAGGAATGCATTGTCCTAGGTAATTTTAATTACCCAATGATTAACTGGGGGACCTATACCACTAACACGGGATATTCTCATAAGCTCTTAGGTTTAATAAACAAAAACTCCCAGGACTGTTTTGTTAAAGAACATATTAGAGAACAGAATATACTTGACCTGTCTTAACAAACTTAGCATCTGTATGTACCATCCCTAAAGTTTTTTCCTCACTGGTCAAATCAGAGCACATACCAGTAACTTTCTCCTTCAGAATCTCAAACCATCAGCATCAGGTATCACAGAATTCAAGGACATCAACTATGTAAATCTCCTACAATTCTATGATGAAGTCTTTAAATCTGAGTGCAGTGATATGCTGTAAAATGGCACCAAGCTAAACATCGAAAAGAACAACATTGTACCATTTAGTTGTACCCCATAGTTCCAGCTTGTAGCATAGATAACACACCACTTCAAAATGAAAATGTCATAAGAGACCTGGCACATGGGTGGACTGCTTCCTTATAGTTGGCCCTCACATTATAATGCTGGTTAGGAAATACTTTTGCCTTGCAAAGCTCATAACAAAAAGTATTTCTTCTCACCTTCTTGTACTTTGCTTAGATTAGACCCGTCATTGAATACATTACCTTCTTTGGGATGTACTTTAGTAAGCATATCAAACACTCACAAAGACCTCAGATGTTTGTACCTAAATAGATGAAGGACCCAACAGATTAGAATTTCAAAGAAGGACTGCAGGCATTGTCCCATCATTCATTTTCATGCAGATTCCCTTGGGGAGACTTTTGTCTTGTTTGTTGAGGCATAAGGGATCCAGTAGTTCAAATACTCTTACACCTCAATAAATCAAGCAGTCCTACTAACATTAAAGCCAGAAATCTATCTCCACTCCAGTAAGTAAATAAGACTAAGAGGGGGGATAGATTTATCATGCAGCACCTGCCCCTTCTCATGAACAAATTTCCGATCCAAGTTTACCATTAGAACACACAACTGCCTTTAAAAAGGAACTGGACAACTCAGTGGAAGTTTGTACATTCTCTCCTGCTGTAACTGGCCTAGACCTGCTTGAAATTAAACACAAGGCCTGAGTTGTACTGGTAGGGTGGAAATGACCTTGAGGCACAGTTGTCTTGTAAATCCTGTAATACTATGATCCTGTGTGGGTGTTTTCAGTGCATCTCTGACATCCTGAACTGTATAGCAAAGCCTTTCTCTTCCATGTGTGGCACACTGAATACATTTCACATGCTCTGCATAGCTAGTTTTGAAGACCATACCATAGCTATAAAAAGACTTACAGATGATCAATAAGCAGTATGTTCCTTTGTCTGTTGCATCTCTTCACTTACCAGTAATAAACCCTGTAAAGGTATAGCAGTGTTCCAGTCTTTCCATTGTTGATTAGCCAATTGAAATGAATGATTAATTAAGACATGGATAATACATGATACTATGAATGTTAATTTACCGATACTTGCATGCTTCATCAAGACTAAACTGGCCACAGTTTTATCTGTATGAACAAATTTGTCATTTATACCTGCAAACATTATAGAGAAGACATTTGTTCTTTTTTAAATAAAAGAAGAATGTCACATACTAGGTATGTGGGCATTATAGCTTTAAAAGTACTAAGTCGTCTTCAGTTTGGGTCATATGACTGGTCTGAGTTCTACAGACTGGAGTTAAAAGTAAGTGAGTTGGCATCAGATTCTCTGTATTCAATGCATCTTTGCCGTTATGAACTGTACAACCAATCCTTTCTCCTGAACATCATCAAGACTAACTTGGCCAAAGCTTCATGTAGATAAAACAAATTAGTCAAAGGTTCACCCTAATGAAGTACACTGTAAAAAGCACCCATACACGCCTATGTCCATCCACTTCCACTATGAGTTGACAAAAGTAAATGTACTGAGGTTTGGAATCACCAAACTGCATTCACTGGAAAAAAATGCAGCCCCAAAACTTTTTTTTGAAAATTTTGAAAATGTTTTGAAAATGTTATTGCAGAGGGCAAGCCCCCACACCCCAAACACGTGTATACCAACTGCACAGTCACACCAACTTGAAGAAATGGGAAATGCTTCCATAATGGACATCAGTGCCAGTACAGCTCACTGACAGTGATTTGCTATGGAGGAACTTCAGTTATTGAAGAGGTGAATCTCGTGCAACTCCCTCCACCAGGAGGGTAACGTTTACCTCCAATGGTTACACATTCACATAGAAAAAAATATCTCAAAACTTTGAATCACTTTTGTGCATAACTTTTAGTGATTTCATATATGAAAAGCAGTCAGGGAGTTTAAAAACACTGAACAGAATCAATGAGCTTAAACTTGTGCACTTTACAATTGACTAAGTGTAGGTAAACCTAATGTGCCATGCTGATCAGGTGGCCAAATCAGGCTGCTTCAGTAAATTTCAGTAGGACAGCTAAGACTTAAGACTAAACCCAGTTATTTGGATAGATTGTTCTGGGAATGTAGCACTGCTACTGTGCCAAAGCTTCTACTACTTCACTACTCTTTTTTTTTTTGAAACAATAGTTACAGTAAGTTTATTCACCACTAAAAGCTGTAAAACTAACAATTTGAATTGATCTGAAGAACTGTTCTCTTAGACATGTAGATGAAAATCATGTCTGCTCATTTTTCTCTGTTGAAATTGAGTAGGTTGTTAGAAGTCATACATCAGTATCCAAAATGTTGTGATCTGTAGCAAAAAAGTTTATCCTACTGGTGGACAAATCTTGACCTTTCAAGCTTAGACTGCCCAAGCTTCAACTGCTGATAATTGGACTTTCTCCATAGGAAATCACTGTCAGCCAGTTGTGCAAGGTATGATTCCCTTTTTTGATGGAATTTCCCACTTGTCCAAATAGGTGCAACCTCTGAGTTGCTTTATATACATTTGGGGGTGTTAAGGGAGTGTCTCCCACACTGGGAGGTGCAAGGGGCTTTGGTAAGATATTTTGGGTGAATACAGTTCTGGGATTCCAATCTCGAGTGTATTTGATTTAATCCACTGATAGTGGAAGCAGCAAAAAGAATGCTAAGTCATATCATAAAGAGCAGATTGAGTTAAACTAAGCATGTTTCTGGTTTCTTTATAGTTATGGTTGGGGTCTTAAAACTGCAGATGGCAGCTTATCTGCAGTGTGGGTAACACACTTTTAATTTTACTGAACAGACTGCAAGCATCATAAAAAATTTTCAGGGGCGTCTCTCACTACAAAGCAAAATTGTACACCCTTTAATGTCTTGTAATATGTAAACATTTGAACTGTACAGTAAAGCATATTTGTGGCAATGAAGCTTCTTCACCAAAACAGTCCTTGTTTCTTCTGGAAGTCCTGTCATTTTCCCTTTCCGCTTCTCCTCATGTTTGCATACAACATTTCACTATAAGAATGACAATAAGAGAATAAAAAAAATCTGAACATAAAAGTGAGCTATATAGCAATAACCCAAGCCTGGGTGTGGGTAATGCGGGATTTACCCATGGTTGGCGTGGTTTGGTCCCGAGGGCGAAGCCCGAGGGACCAAACAAAGACAACCGTGGGTAAATCCCGCATTACCCACACCCAGAAGTGGGTTATTGCTATTATACTATGACATTATTTATGAAAAGAAATAATTACTTTTCTTAAATAATGGCATTGTATAATGCCTCTTTGCTGCCCTTCCGAAGCTGGCTGGTATCCGCGGCAGTTCTGATGTACTGCGCATGCCTATGCAGTACATCAGAGCTGTGGCCAAAAGCAACGGAGAAAGCAAGATCTCTGTTGTTTTTTACTGTTTCGCTATGTTAAATGGGTTTAACATAGCGGGACAGCTTTAAAATAAGCAACGGAGATGTCCACACTGTGTCGCTATGTTAAACTCTTTTAACATAGCGAGACAGTGTTTTAAAAGAAACTTATACAAATGGAAAAAGTCCGGGCGACCGGACCTTTTTCCATTAGTATAAGTTGATTTACAACATGCACACTGGCTAATCAGCGTGCATGTTTTGGAATATTAATGGGGGGGGGGGGTCATGGTATTATAGTCCATTTTCCATGAGAGTTTTGCTTAATCTCACCATTGTTTTTTCGGTCTGTTTATTCTGTTGCTTTTCAGGACTTTCTCAAGCATAAGTTATTTAAGTTTTTAAATAACAGACTATACTATTAAACAGTTTATTTGACAAACATTTTTATAGTAGGCACACATTTGAATGTGCTATATGCTTTTTCTACATATGTCTAGTGTTATATTTCACATTTTATATGTTTGACTTTAAAAAAATGTTACATATTAATAATTAGATGGATAGACATTTGATTGGTTTACTTATTAATAAAATTTTGTATTTAAACCTGACTGATTTACTGGTCATTTCCGAAGAAATTTGTTGTGATTTAAACGAAAGAAAGCACTTAACTTTTCATGTGTGTGGACGGTCATTATTTTGTCTTTTTTTCACATTTTTTTCTAAAGTTATGAGTACAGTGCAATAACTTTTGGGGGAATCAGAAAGTTCTATGTGATTTAAAAAATAATTGTAACTTCAGAAATTGTTTCAGAAAAGAAGCAATATGAAAACATTGTTTAATTTGTGACAATCAGTGATAATCCAGTATGATACAGCATTCTGCTTCTATATAAAATGACTCAGTGGTTGAAGTATAGATTCCACCCTGAAGATCCCATGTGGAGAAAAGTGCAGTTGTGTATGTTTAACTTACCGGATTAGTAGATGTTCAAATAATGACTGCTGCAGTAACCTTAGCTATATGTGGTATACCCTGCCAATGATGTAGCAGCCAGCCATCTTTCTAAGCTTCAGTGCACCTTCCACACACTCAAACTATCAAGCAGCTCATACTGAGCTGACTAAAAGACAGCTTTGGGCACACAGCCCTTCAGAGTTTTCCTGCCAGCAGAGAAAAAGAGGCTAAGCCCTGACAGGACATTGCTAGGACTAACAAAAAATAAATGTCCATACCATGGCATAAAAAGTGTACAAAAAAAAAGAGGAATGGAGGAAGGGACTAGCTACTGCAGCAGTGATCATTTGAGCATCTATTATTATGGTAAGTTCAACTTGCATAACTGTACTATGTTCTTCATATTGATCACTGCTTCAGTAGCCGTAGCAGAATGGGTACTTTACAATACCTATATTTGGGAAGTAGAAAGAGAAGATCCCAGAAGGCCCTGGAGAATTGGTGGGGATTCTTTCTGAATCTCCAGAAATACCCTGGATATTACTGGAAAGGCATACAGGAACATTCCTGTCCAAAGAAAAGGCATCTGTCTTCCAGGCCTTCTTACATGGAGTCTTGGAACAAAGTTTTGTTGGTTGATTGTTCAGAGAGGAGGCAAAGAGTTCTATTTGAGGAACTCTCCACAGATGGGTCAGATCTCGGAAGACCCCTGATCTAGCTTCCATTCATAAGAGTCTACCCTGGTCCTGCTCGGCTTGTCTGTCACACAGCTTTGATATGATGGAATATATGATTCCTGTAGACTGAAATTGTGCTCTTTAGCTAAATCACATGTTTACATGGCTAGCTTGGCTTGTCTGTCACACAGCTTTGATAAGATGGAATATATGATTCCTGTAGACTGAGATTGTGCTCTTTAGCTAAATCACATGTTTACATGGCTAGTCTGCAAATGGAATATGATTTGGTTCCTCCTTTATTGTTGATGTACCGCATGACTGTTGTATTTTCTGTAACCACTTGAACAAGGCAAGCATTTCCTTAATATTTATGTGCTTGCATCTGTTCTTTGTGTCCCACACCCCATGGACTCTTATCCCTCCTGAAACTGCTCCCCAAGTAAAGTCAGAAGTGTCTGTGGTGACTGACTGCTTTGCAGCAGGGAAGGAGAAGGGAGACCTGGATTTAAGGATATCTTTTGTCCCCACCAAAAAAAAATATTTTATGACAAACTCCAGTACTTGGATCTGAAAAGATAAAGGGTGTTGATGATGGGACCAAAGTGATTTCAGATGCCACTGTATCTTTCTAAAATGGAGGCCTGCTAGGGCTATCATGAGACTCATAGATGCCATTAGACCCGACATCCTCAGGTATTCCTTTGCAGTGACCGAAGTCTGAGTGGAACACCTTAGAAATAGATCTAAATAAAGATCTATTTTTTTCTTTGAACTGAGTTATCTAGTTGACATCCCAGGAACAAAATTGTGTGTTAGGAAGTCATGAAAGGCTTTTGAATATTCTCTTGGAAGACAGAGAGAGAGAGAGAGAGAGAGAGAGATTCTTGACATTTTGAAAAAGACCCTGCAAAGATAAGCAAGTCATCTAAATACTGAAAAATGTGGATACTCTGTAGCCTGCAATGAACTATAACTGGAGCTAGACACTTTGTGAGCACTCTTGTTGCACTGAATAGTCCAAAGGGCAAGGCAGTGAACTGTTAATGTGATCCAGAGACACAAAACTTTAGGAAACACCTGAAGCCTTGAATAGTAGGGATGTGATGATAAGCATCTTTTAAGTCTAGTGTTACCAGGAAACTTAAAAGAGGAAGAAAAGTTAACAGGTTGTGAAGTGACATAATTTTGAATTTGGGCATTATCGCAAACAGGTTTAAGAAAGAAAGCTCTATAATTGGTCTTCAAGCATTTTCTTTCTTTTGCATTAGGAACATCTATGAATAAAACCCCTTCCACACCTGGGAAGGAAGAACTGGTTCTATCATTCCTTGGGACAGCATGTGATAAAAAACAGGTAGAAGCAAACAAGTCTGATCTTCAGGATGAGGAATGACCTTCTGGAAAGGAGGGATTTCCTCCCACTGCCATCTGTAACTCTGATGATTGATTTTCAGAACCTAATTTTCTGAAGCTATTTGTTGCCAAAGAGAAAAATGGACATTCAGACTTTCTGGAAGAGAAGAGGGGCCAGGGTGGGAGGGGGTCACAAGATCTCTTGAATAGCCATTCAGACTTGTTGGACTTTCCTTTTTTGCAGGTTTGAGACTTCTTTTTGGAACCCCCTTGCCACTTATTCTTAAATGTCTGTTTAGCCAATTTCTGTTGAGACCGTTTACTCTGTTTTTACCAAAATTGGATGAAAAAAAATAAAATAAAATCCCTTAGAGAGTTTGGAAAAGGAGGGCAGAAAAATCTTACTGAGTCCCTGGATCAATTTGCCCCTTTCATCACACTTTTGATCACCTCATCAGCAGAGGGGCCAAACACTAAATCTCTATCCAAGGGAGAATTTAAAATTTCATGTTTTGCATCATCTGATAAGTTTTGGGAATGCAGCCAAGCAAATCTCCTTAAAACAGTACCAGTGGTCATAGCCCTGTAAGAAGTATCAGCTGAGTCATATATGCACACACTGCAAACAATGAGTAGTGACCTGTGCAACAGAAGAAACTAAGTTATTTAAAGCAGATTTTTCTTCACAAGAAAAACCTGTAGACAGAACATTCCTCTTACATTCAGGATCAAAGTCTGACTTAAATCCTGAGCCATTCCCACTAAACTCAGTCCTAGCCAAAGAAATTTGAGGAGTAAATACATGATTGATTTTTTTGTTTCTTTTTGACAGGAAAAATGGGGTCAGCCATGTTAGTAACAGCAGCCACAGCTTCCCCAGGAATGGGTGCAGCATTCTGACACAACTGGGAGACTTCCACTGTACTATCTCTAAGGATCAACAAGAACAGATCTTTCTTGTCCAGTGAGGGACTCCAACAGCTGCAGAGGCAGTAAAGCTCTGAAGGGCTTCATGCACAGATTGTCTTTTAGTTGGCTCAACTCAAGCTGCTTGACAGTTTGGGCACAGGGAAGTTGCCCTTTTTGAAGCTGGACAGCTGTTATATACTTAGCAGGATATAACCCCTATAGCTAAGGCTACTGCAGCAGTGATCAATATGAAGAACATCTGGTTAGCATATTGCACTGTTTTGTCAGCATCTACTATTTATGAGAATTGTTTGAATGCAGAATATTGCTGGATTTTTTTTTTATCATGTGGTAGTTATGTATGTAGGCCTGTTATCACTGCTGCATCCGGCATTATGACTGAAAGTTAAGTGAAGTGGAAAATCCTTGACATTTTACAACTCTTTCTGTATATCTGGCAGAGGGCTGTATCCCACAAGGACTACATTTACTGAAACTTCCTGCATTTGCTGATGCATCCTGGAACTGAGGGTAGAATTTTAAAAGGTCCAAAAGGAAGTCACTATGGCATTTTTGAAATGTACTGTGCCCAAGCACTGCTGAAAAGGCAACATGCATAGAGAGACAATTAAAAAAAATCACAAAATCTTCTTCAGTCCCAGCATATCACCAAGATATGACATTAAACTGGCACATTTAAAACTCAAGTAATTTCTTTTGAACACAATATTACTGTGTGCAAATGTTGAAAGCAGCATTAATGGCTATAAAAGTGATTGTATAGTTGGGAAGGATAACAATGCTAAGAGGTATTACTGGTGCTGAAAACAATATAGAATCCATATCTGATTTCCCTAGTAATTTGTTGAGTCATAGTGCTACATACAGCACGAAGGGAGAAAACAGATAATGAGATTCCAAAAAGAAAAGTTGTATCAGGTGCTGAGGTCAAAACCAAGGAACTGGGAACAACAGTAACGCCAATATGATGCATAAGCAGCACTTTAACCTCCAATGAGCTGTCGGTATTAAGTATTGGGATGTCCTTTATACTTTTTACATATGTGAATCTGTGAATGATTTTTGTTATACCTAGATGTTGGACGGTTCTGTGGAAAGCTGAACTTTAAAGTATAGCTAAATTGTCTAGTGGTTTATTGCATTGGCACTACTATTTCATAATTGTGCACTTGATGATAAACAAGCATCTTTTACTCCCCTCTTTGTCTAGTTATAGAAGTTTTTGAAACTGTTGTAGTAGCTTACCTAGATAGCAATAACTCAGTGCTACATGGCAGTAAGAAGCTATAATTTAAGCCTGAACTAGTGGTGTATAGGGATAAATCCCTGACTACAGTCCAGCTAATCCAGGTTCAACATGGTGGAGGATGTGACATGACATCCTGGGAGGGGAGGAATGGTGATTCTGTCCTGGCTTTCACTGTTGCCTGATGACAAGGCATTGGCTGAAGACCAGTCCTAACATGACTTAGGAGGCCAATGCTAGGAAGATATGGGCATGGCCACCCAAGATGGTAATGTAGTAATGCTAGCAGCCCCTGATGGCACATATGCAGGATCATGCATACAAAGGCAAGAAGGCAATTAAGGCCCTTGCAGTGATGCAAGTGTTCATGTCATCAACAGAGGAATACGTAGGGTAAAAAATGAAAAGAGATCTCATTGTTGGAATGCCTGTGACATAACACAAGACCCCCATGCCTACCTGGATGATGCCACCTACTGTTAATGTTTGATCAAAAGGAGGATTGTAGGTCAACAGACATGGTGACAAAAAATGCTATAATTCAATATACGATTGTGGCAGGCTTTGACAAATTTAATAAAAAGGCAACACCATTGTAATTAACAGTCAATGATATAGATATGATAGTCATTCATAATACTCACAACATTTCTTATTTTATGTCTTAGGAGTTGGTCTTTAGGTTGTTAGGTTCTCTTGAGCGAACAAAATTGTTGCACTAATGCGAGTATCCTTTTTTTCTACTAGTTGGAGAACACCAACTGACAGGTCACAAGGTTGCAGTGAAAATCTTAAACAGACAAAAGATCCGCAGTCTGGATGTGGTTGGAAAAATCAAACGAGAAATTCAAAACTTGAAACTCTTTCGTCATCCTCACATAATAAAACTGTAAGTGCTATACATTAACTTCTTATATACAAAGACAAAAGTTTATTTAATAACTTATTTAGTTAGTTAATTAATTAACTTATTTATTGAGGCTTATTGCTTTAAACAAGTTTGATTTTTCTTGGCAACAACGCAACTTTTTTGTGAAAAACAGAAATATGGGAAATGATTTGCTTAAATTCATATCAGTCTCTAGCCACATATTTTTTTCCTTTATTTTCAAATATCAAAAAATGTAAACATTGCACCAGTTTAAGAACTGAATGCGCAATAATACCACACTAAGCAGTGCGACTCCAAAGCTCAGCCCTCGCTTTGCCATATGATCCCCACCACTCCAGAACCACTGGTTCTTTTTAGTACTTTCAGCTGGGATGTAAGCCTGATACTGCCCATCCCCATTCAAGTACCTGTGTCTGGTTGATTTTGGAGTTTAGAACTATAAGGTGAGAGGGTCAAAGCTCACCTGGTTCATTTTGTGTTCCAGTGTCCCTCAGAGTATAGCCATCGTAGAGGTGCGTAGTCAGTAATTAATACAAATGTCCCTCAAAATAAGTAGTACTTTAGGTTGTGAGAACCCATTGTGTGGCAACATGTTTTTTTCTCTGCCTCTCTCTCTCTCTCCCTGCCCCTCTGCCTGTGAATAATATCTCTCATCATCTCTGAGTTTTCTGTTGATATCAAAGGCACACTGTTCATAGTATCTGACAAGAATACACATATTTCTAATTCACAGGCATCAGTGTAGAGTATAAATTGAGTGGAAAAGTCTGGAGCTAGTAGTATTGGGCTTGAACACAGTATATTTTGTGGTTGCCTAAAGGCTTATTATCCTTCCGCTGTCCATGTAACCTTTAAGAGGGGTTTACCCCTGATTATGTCAGTCAAGGGGCAAGCAACTGTAGCAAAATAAGGACAGAAATTACTATAATAGTTAGCCAGACCAAAAAATAAGTCATAACCTTTTTGTTAGTGGTTGGTGTGGTCAAGCGTTGTACCACTTCAATTTTCTTAGCCTGTGGTTAATGTGTCATCCATTTTGACTTTAGGACATGACATGGGAGGCCTTTACTTCCTCTGCAAACACACTTGTTACAGAAACTTCAGTTTCTGTCTAAGACTTCAAAACATTTATGTGGTAGAAAAGTTCTGGTTTCTTTTTTCCCATTTGTCTCACCTTATAATTTGCCACATTTGTTTTTCTACATTGTGGTAAGGCTAGCCACTTGATGATGTATAATATGGCTCTAGGTGATTTGGTCAAGTTGACTAATATCACCAAACAGGTATAGGTATTTGTCAGTGAAAACTGGGTTGAGGACCTGGACTACTCTGACCTACACCAGGGGCCCATGCTAATAGTGGGAGGGGTGTATATGCCCCTATTGGCCAGTGCATGCCCTCCATAAGGCCCAGCAGGCCTGGGTCAATAACCTACTGGCCAGCCAGTGTCCAGTTGCCCAGCCTGGCTAACCTGGGATAGCTCTGTTGAGGTGAAAGCTGGACATAAAGACAATAAACCAATCAATTTGCCAAACATGAGCTAAGAATTACTACAGTCACTGTAGGTTCACTGACACATGCTGTTTGGAAATGGATGGCACAATGGTATGGAGGAGGCTAGACATCCTATGTATCCAGGAGACAAGATAGAAGGGCAGTGCATCAAAGGCACTTGGCCTGGGATACAGAGCCTATTTCTCAGGAGGAGGACAAGCTAGAAATCTTGTGGGAATTGTGGTAAGGGAGAGACTTCAGAAGGCATTGAAGGATGTCATCAGAATTAGAGACAGACTTATGGCAATCATACTTCAGCCTAATGATAAGGCAGTATTCATAATCTCAGCCTATGCCTCAGCATGGATGTGTTAGTGAGGAAAAAGTTCATTCAAACAGCAATTGTAGGACCTACTAGATAAAACAAGACAACATAAATTGGTGCAGATAATGGGTGACTTGAATGCATGTATCTGGGCAGACAGGAAAATATAAAAGGACTTCCTGGGTCCTCATGGGTGGTGCAACAGGAAAGGCTATTTTAGACTTCTGTCTAGCAAATGGCTTGTTAGTAGCCAACACATGGTTCAGAAAGAAAGACACTCACAATATCTCATACGAGTGGCCAACATGCAACTCAGGTAGACTTCCTCCTAGTAAAGAAAGGGCACTGGAGTATAATTAGTGATTACAAAGTCATCCTCAGTGAAACAGACATCCCAAAGCATAAACCACTGCTTGCCATAATCAGCTGCAAGCAGTGGTCAGAGAAGGCTCAAAGGTCAACAGAGACAAGGCTGAAGACATGAAAGCTAACCGGAGAGAAAACATAACAGTTGAAGAAATTACTCAAGGCTCTAGCACCTCAAGAAGAAGAAGAGGAAATAGGTGGAGTTAAAGAAGAATTTCATTACCTCAAAGCAGCATGAGTGAGGACTACAGAACAGATATGTGCCCAAGCTAGATATAGAAATAAGATACATGAGAAAAGCCGGTGGTGAAATGTACAAGACCAGAAAGTCAGAAAAAGAAAGAAGGAATGCAGGAAAAATTGGGGGATAGAATAGATGAACCAGGCTAGGAAGGAATACATTTTGGATAACAAAGACGCTAAGAAAGGAATTGCAGTAGCAAAGAACAAGGCATCAGAGCCACTTTGCCAGTTTCTGGAAAGCGAGTCAGTAGATAGCACAAAGAAACTATATCAGTTTGCAAAACAAAGACATTAATATAAAGAAGATTATCAGACACCCTTCTTAATGATGCCAGCAACAAACTGTTTAACACTCCAGAGGACATCAAAGGCAGAGGGAAAGAGTACTTTCAGCAGGTTTTGAATGCATAAAATCCCACAGAAGCTGTACTGCCCCAGACACAGCCTACAATCAGAAAAGAGGAGGAGTCCACCATAGAAGAAGTAAGAACAGCATTAATAAAAAATGAATTCAGGGAAAGCAGCAGACTTAGATGGACTCACAGAGGATTTGATAAAAATGCTGGGTGAGATAGGGGACAAATGCTTCCTGAGGGTACTCATAACAGTGTGGAAAGAAAGGTGTATCTCTAATTAAGTCTTGTGTTTAATTCTCTTGCAGAAAAGAGAAGATAAAAAACACTTTTTTTCAGTTTCTCCCATCCACTTGTCTAGCTTTCTGTAATATAGACCTTAAAGTACCGAAACTAGCCATTCTGTCTGATGGCAGTATACTGAAATGCTTTGCTGTTTCACTTTAAAAATTAACAAAAATTAGCAAAGTTCATGTATACTCATGTTATGAATGGGTTGCATTAGGCAGTAAGAAATTTTGGAGGAATTCTTTCTTTAGAAAAAAGTATTGCAAGTTTTTTTGCTGTGGGCTTTGTATTAAATCTTCACAGGGGCACTGCCTCAAGAAAATTTCCGGTTTCACTGATGACTATATTTAGTTTTTACAGTGTATGTGTAATGTCCTTTGTCCTGTCCCCCTTTAAATGACCACGCTACACACATAAAGACATTTGACAACCTTTTATTAAACTGTATTATACAGTGAACTATGTACAACAAAACCAATGTTAATTATCTTCTTCAGCAACGATGATCTCCTGGCTGTGTCACCACTCACCCTGGACAAACTTTACCTCAAGGCAGCGTACCAACTCACCCTGATACCTTCTCCACCGGGGCAGTGTACCTACTCACCCACATAAAGAGGCAGCGTACCTACTCACCTCACCACCATACCAAACCATAAACCAATAACCACCTTCTTTAGTGGGGGAACAGAAGAGGACAATCCTGTCCTTCTTCTCTGCCTCAAATTGCCCACATCTTCCATCCATATATAAAAGAGGAGGGTTGGAGGGCCACCAACTCAAAATGTGCCTACTTCATTTAATCCCAAACCCTTAGTACTGTCAGAAGTCCAACCTACTCCTACCTCACTTCCTTTTACACCTCCCTCTCTCCTTAACCCTTTCACCACCACAAACCCATTATCCTAACCAACTACAGTCCTTGCCTTTCTTTGTACCACTATACCCTCCCCACACCCCTTTACCCCCTTACTCAAGGGATCGGGACAACTTAGTTTGTCCCAAACTGCATTTGTTATTCTGTCTTAGGTGGGTTTTCCACAATTAGCAATGATATCAAAGGGTTTTTAAAAGCTGGGTTGGGTGCTGTCCTCTGACATTCTCTGCAGGATTTACAGAACTTATCTGTCCTTTATAACACCAGGCCTGTAAAATCTAGCTAACATGCCAGCCTTTGTCTTTTCCATTCCCACATATGCACCCAAAATTGTGTTGATATTCTCAGAGCAAATAAATTAGTCGTTATTTGCTTTTGTCTTCAGAGCAGACTGTTTCTTAGTTCAAAGTATAAGTACGAAGTTGTCTGTTCTCTTAATTCTTTCTCTATTTACTTTGTCTATATTTTCTGTAAATCTGCGTAGTATGTTGTCTGTCCACTGGTCTTTCGTGTAATTGACATGACTTACCTGCTGGTAGGCATAAACATCATTACTTTCTTCAGTATTTTGATGTGAAGTGAAGGTCATGGACCCCTCTCCTTTGAATACAGTGTGCAAAACATGTGGTAGACCCCCAAAGAAACGATTGGGGCATGTTTTTGCATCAAGAAAGATTGTCAAGAGAGATGTGGAGAACAGTGATGAAGTGGAACAGGTTAACAGTTTTCACACATACTTTTATATCAGGACAAATGATTGGTGTTATTAACTCTGGCAAGGTTTGTGTATAAGAAAGTTACAAGCATATCAAACAGGATATTGCACAGTTATTTTAACATGCAGGCCAATATAGATATGAAAGGCTATAATAAAAATGTGGGAGATGTGAGGCTTGCCAATATATGTAATTAGGACATGAATGTATTTGGAATGGATGTGTTTTTCATATCAACAACAGCAGACGTAAATCTGAGGGTGTCGTATATGTGTTGAAATACCCATTCAATAAATTGTGTATATGTAAAACCAGAGTCTATTGGAGTACATAGGGGATATAAGGAATCAAAGAACAACATGCCCAGTGGCTAGACATTTCATAGAGCAGCAACATGCAATGACGGAGTTAAAGTATACTGTTTTGTTACAGTGTGTACTATGTGCAAGATATAATAAGAAACAGTAGCTTTTACTTACAGAGGGTTATGTTAAACTGAAGTATTTAACTTGTAGTCAACATAGGCTTAAAGTGGAAATTACCTGGAATGTAGTTGTGTAAACTGTTTTAGTAGGATATGTTTCTTTAAGGAAATTATAGTTGCATGTTCTTAAAAGGCTATAAAGCTGAGGCGCTAAAACTGGACAAAGCCGACAATTGTGTCTTATTTTCTTGTTGCCAAGATTCAGTGTTACACATTTATATTTATTTAGAGCCTACCCTGC